>NC_083337.1:5542419-5834612 GCF_019175385.1 Lycium barbarum | reverse complement strand
GCCGCGTACGGATAACACCGAGTCTCGAAAGGAAGGTGCGGGAACACCGAGTCCCAAAAGAGCCGGGTACGGATATGACAGAAGCATGTATAGTAAATGTATGTGAATGCAAGTGTGTGTGTATTGTGTATGGATGTGTATGAAATGTTTTTCCTATAGAAAAGTTAATTTACATGACAGAAATCTCAGGAAGTGTACGAGGTATAATTGCTCACTTTATCTTATGTTATCTTCATTCTTATATCATGCTACTATTCATGCCTTACATACTCAGTACATTGTTCGTACTGACGTCCCTTCTTGTGGACGCTGCGTTCATGCCCGCAGGTGTAGATAGACGAGATGAGGATCTTTCATTGTAGGCTACCTTCAGGTGTTGGTCTTGAGTGGTGGCTCCACTTCTTCCTGGAGCATTGCCGAGTCTGGGTCTATACATACATATATACATACATACATATATATATATATATATATATATATATATATATATATAACTTCTGTTAAGGGTATGTCGGGGGCCCTGTCCCGACTTGTATACTTCAGTCATGTTCATAGAGGCTTTGCAGACAGTTCCTGTGTACAACTTAGTTATATTATGTCGGTTGTTATGTTGGCATCATGGGTCCATTGTACATATAGTTATGCATGATATTATGTTCATATTTATCTCTTAGCCTTATTTTTACCATTCGAGACATGAAGGATTCGAGTTATAAGTTGGTTCGCTCGGTTCCCATAGGGTGTCGGGTGTCAGTCACGCCTTACCAAGGGTGGTGTGTGACAGGATGTCATAGAACTACCTCCTGGAAAGAAGGCACTACCCTATAAATGGGTGTATAAAGTGAAACATTTGTTAGATGGTAGCATTGAAAGATTAAAAGCGAGGCTTGTGGTGAGAAGGGACATCCAAAGAGAGGGCATCGATTATAGAGAGACATTTTCACCAGTGGTAAAAATGACCACCATAAGATGTTTAAGGGTATGTCGGGGGCCCTGTCCCGACTTGTATACTTCAGTCATGTTCATAGAGGCTTTGCAGACAGTTCCTGTGTACAACTTAGTTATATTATGTCGGTTGTTATGTTGGCATCATGGGTCCATTGTACATATAGTTATGCAAGATATTATGTTCATATTTATCCCTTAGCCTTATTTTTACCATTCGAGACATGAAGGATTCGAGTTATAAGTTGGTTCGCTCGGTTCCCATAGGGTGTCGGGTGCCAGTCACACCATAAGATGTTTGCTGACAATTGCAGCAAAAGAGATTAGGCAGTATCTCAATTGGATGTTAATAACGCGTTTCTACATGGTGATTTACAGGAGGAGGTGTTCATGAAGTTTTCTCCAGGAATGCCTCCCCTAAGTCCTAGGCATGTTTGTCTACTAAAAAGACCCTGTATGGTTTAAAGCAAGCTTCACGGCAGTGGTATGCTCGGCTTGCAGGGGCTTTGAGTTTTAAAGGTTATTCATCCTCTCTAAACGCGTATTCACTATTTTTCAAGCAAAGGGGTTCACTTGTTTCAATGATCGCAGTCTACGTAGATGACATATTATTGACAGGGAATGACCAACTAGAAATATCAGACATCACATGCTTTCTCAATACAGAATTTAAATTCAAGAACTTGGGACATATACACTACTTTCTTGGTATGGAAATTTTGCGAGAAAAATCAGGCTTTATTTTAAGCCAGAGAAAGTTTACCTTAGATATGTTGGAGGAGTTCAACGTGAGCCATTCACCCTCAGTCTCTTCTCCATTAGATCCATCTCTCAAGCTTCGCATGAATCAAGGACCTCTCATGGAAAACCCCACGATCTATCGTCACTTAGTCGGGAAATTGAATTAGCTGACGAATACCCGACCAGATCTCGTATTTGCAGTGCTATGTTTGAGCCAATATATGCAGAGCCCATGTTTGACTCATTTTTCCGCTGCTTTGAGGGTCTTGCGTTATCTTCAACAAGACCCAGGACAAGGAATTTTACTCGCCTCAAATCCTTCTTTTTCTCTCCTTGCTTTTTGTGACGTCGATGGGCCTCTGGCAAGAACTCTCGGAGATCGGTAAGTGGGTTCTTTATCACTCTCGGAGGAGCTCCGATCTCGTGGAAGTCAAAGAAGCAAGTATCCATATCTCTCTCTTCTGCAGAGGCGGAACACCGCTCAATGCGACGTGTGACCGCTGAAATCACGTTGTTAATCTGTCTACTCGCAGATCTATCAGCTCCGGTGACTCTTCCTATTTCTCTACACTCCGATAGTCAGGCGGCCATCCACATCGCACCCAATCCCGTGTTTCACGAATGCACAAAGCATGTGGAGTTGGACTGCCACTTTGTGTGCCAACAATTTCTATATGGGATCATCACTCTCTCATTTGTTCCTTCCAAGGACCAGTTAGCCGATTTATTTACTAAGCCCCTTTCTGGGGTCTCTCACAAAGAAATTTTAGGCAAGTTGGGGGTAATGACTCTCCCATCCACCTTGAGGGGGGGTGTTGAAATACATGAGAAACCCCATGGTTCATCTCTCACAGATCGAGGAAAGAAGAAGAATGAAGAAGGCGAGATGAAAATGAGAGAGATGAAGATGAGAGATGAAACCAAATGAGTTCAGACAGGATCTGGTCTTGGATACATTCTAGATTTTTCTTTTCCAAGACTAGATGGACACGTGGGAGCATCACCACTATTTATCAGGGAATGTGGTGGACACATACATACCGTTGAATGGTCACGTGTGCAGCACATGAGGGACTGTAGATATTTTATATATCCCTCACGTGAGAAGCACATGAGGGAATAATATTTGGTTACATGTAATTTTCTGTTACTGCATAGACTAATCAGAATAGGACAGATGTCTATATATTTTTCATTTTTTTTTAGATAGTTTTGTATATATACATGTACATGGATGAGCAATAAGATCAGAGAAAATTTTTCACAAATTTACAATCTCTCATCAATTCTTTCATATACCCCTCAACTTTGCGATTTAGAGTAGATATACCCCTCGTTACAAAAGTGGTGTATATATACCCCTGCCGTTACAAAATGGCGCAAATATACCCTTTTCACTTATGAGGTTTTAAAAAAAAATCATTTAGGTTGTTTACTTGTTGACTTGTATTTTCAATTTTATTACTTTATCTCTCCTAATTTATAATATGATGTTTGATTGGGTATGAATTTATGAAAGGAAAAGGACATACTTTTCAACTTGTGATCCGTGAAAAACAAGTCATAGATATTTATGCGGCTATAAATCATTTTAATTATAAGGGTAGAATGAGTTAGGGAATGTTAAACTGTTTTTAAATAAGAATGAATGACATTTTTTTTTTAAAGCATTTCGTCTTTTACTATGCCCTTCCTTGTTTGAACCTCCCACTTCACTTTTAAGGCTATACCATCACAGTAAATGCACTAATCTTATCAAGTTCATGTTAGAATTAGACTGTAGATCGATCTACCCAAGACCTATCATGTCAAATCATCGAGAAAAATAGACTGAATGTGGAAGCGTACCTGAATCCATAGCAATGAGTATGATTTTTCAATCTCACGATTCTGGTCTTCCAAATCTAGACGTGAGGCAATATCTCTTTAACTGGTGCTGGATGTCACAAAAGAAAACCCTGGGGACCATAACCCTTTTTATAATTGAATAATTTATGTAATTCTAGTTTAGTCCATCATTAAATCATAATTACATCCGGTTACCTATAAAAAAATCTCATATTTTATGAGGTGTCTAATGAGGCCCACATAACTCTAAACCCTATCAGATCACGTTTAATCTTGGCCAACCCTTTAATGATAGCAGTTAACATACAATTTTTCATACATTTATATACGTGCAAGTCCATATATTCTTACAGTTCGTGAATAATAAATGATACATTAAACCACTGAATAGAAAAATTGAATGCTATCATAAAGTTTTGTATTAACTAAGTTTAAAAATAGTGATAAGCGAATTAGAGCCGTTGACATCCGCTGCAAAATAAATCACCGTCTCTCAGAATCCCCGGTTAATTCTACCAAAAAGGAAAGCATGAACTTAAATTGGAATAGAGAAAATATATGTTTACCATTAGAAACATCTTAGCAATTACCTACTAAGAAGTAAAATTGTCGTCAATCGTCAAAAAATATTTGCGTGCACTTTAAGTAAGAAAAAATAATTGCTGCCCGGAAAAGTAAACCAGAGAAGCATTCCAACTTTTAATACCAAACCAAAACAAAATTAAAGTCCTACTCTATCACCTTTTAATTCACAGGGCGATCGATAACTTCCAATGTTATAGTCAAAATTTTATTACTTCTGAGATTGGACATTTTTTTGTGAGATTCAAGAATGTGCCTTGGTGTCTGACTCCGCTTTTAGATGTGATAAGTTTGGATGAAATGGTGGTGAAACGCTAGTTGGTAGGGGTGAACAAAACCAAACTGCACCAAACCGACAAACCGAGTCAAATCGAAAAAATAACTCGATTAGTGATTTGGTATTTAAAAGAAAAATCCGACTATAAGTGGTTTGGTTTGGTATTAACTAAAAAAGTCAACCTGAGACCAAACCAACCCGACATTATATATAGTATAATTTTTAAAATTATTTATAAATAAAAATATTTATTATAATAAGTATAATTTATATATTTTTCTTTGACTTTGTCATAGTTTTTATTTTTTAACATCAGATTTGGGCTTAGAGTATAAGCCCACTGTCATATTCTCTTTTGTCTCTAATCCTATTGGAAGGAGTAGGATTTAAGTGTTGAATTTCTCTAGGTACCTTTACTTGTTAGAGGTTATTTTTTAGCAACTACTCTTGAATTTAAGTAGTGAAAATGGTGGCAATTAGAAGCATGCCGACTTGATTCCATGACTTCCTTGATGTCTAATAATATGAATAGCATAAGTGGTAATCTGACGTGAAAAATGCACAAGCTTCAATTGCAGATGGTTGAAAATTACATGTTTTTCCAGTATATTCCTGCTATTAGCAATTCTGGGAACTCAGATTGTTCTACTGTTGCTTATTGTTAGATGAGTTACATCGAGCCACAAAAATTCAAGAAACCCGAGAAAATCCGAAGTTGAAAAACCCGAGTATTATTGGTTTAATTTGATTTATAAATATAAAAATCCGACATCTTCGGTTTGGTTTAGTAAAGGGAAAAACCAAACCAATCTGGCCTATGTACACCCTTACTACTTGGATTGGACTATGTCGAAATTATAATACTTTAACTTTAAATCTTTCAATTTACTACTATATGCTATCATAATATGTTTAACCATGGCAGGTAGAAACTAATTATTTTGTACTATTGTGCACAATTTTGTAATTATCAAATCCGGGGCATAGCATTATTAAGGAGTTAGAGTAGTGTTTATTCAAATGTTCTCAATTAATGTTTTATGGTGGGGTAAAGCTAAATGGCTAGCATACCATGTCGTGCTCAATCAAATAATGAACATTGACTATTATTTGGAAGTGGATGTAGTTATCCTTTGAAGAAAGCATAAATTGAGTGATGAGAACTTAAAACTGTATCATGTTAAGGTCCATAAATATGTAAAGAGTTGTTAAAAATACCATGTTCTTTCTAAACTTAACTAGTCCAGTGAAGCCCGTGCTGAGCCTGAGCTCAAGATCAAGACAATACTGCACTTTATAATGTTTTTAATGGAAAAAAAAAAGTTGTGTACGTTTCTTAGGCACAACTCTTTTAAAATGATCGCTTCTTAATCCTGTATTATTCATTAATTAAATTTTTTGATCATATACTAAAAGAATTGTTATATGAAAGCAAGTTTGCTTGGGATAAACAAATATCAAAGAGACAGAGATAACATGATGTTTAGTAACATAATTTAAATTATGCAGAATGATGTCAAATTGACTATGGTCATAAATTGAAAAAGACTATTTTATATTTTATGAGTTTGTGAGCATATAATTTCTAGTTAGATGTAGGAACAACATGCTTTGCTATTCATTGATTAACTACTCATAATTTCAAGTGACGAAGTTTTATGCTAAAACAAATATGGTGATTAAAGTCTTGGTTTGGATGAAATTCAAAATATATTGAATTCTTTGAAACAAAGTTTAAGAATTGATTTAGTTTGTCATTAACTCATTGATGCTTTATTCTTAAAAGAAAACTTTCTTACTCAACTCATTAAGGATTACATGAGTTCTGACAAATTAAATTGTTTGCAAGAAAAGAAAGATGCGATTATAAGCATCTTTTCTATTCCACTTAAATTAAGCAAATTGAATACAATTTAAAGTTTCTTTTTCTTTTATTTTCCAAGATTTTACTCTATTAATTTTTAAAAAGTTTTAAAATTTATTTTCCATTGTATAATTGTGTTAAATCATTAAATCTAACTTTATATTTTCAGAAAAAAGTTTTTTTTTTTTTTACTAAAAATAAGATCAAGAGAAGTTTAATGGTAATTTAAGAATTACTAAAGAAAATTTGATCGATATAGTACTCTTCCGGTACCAAATGTGTTCTTCAAAGTTATTATCATCACAATTTTAGATTATCTTTGTGCATAGTTATTTTTATTAGATAACATCATCACCATTGACAAATTTTTTAGCATTTTTAAAGGGCTCAAAATTGATTATATTGACCAAATTGATTATGTCAACCGAAGTAAAAATGGAATAAAGTATGGGCAAAAATAAGACATGAAAAAAAGATATGCTATCAAAAAGGGTTTCAAAGTATCTTGATTTATTAGAATATACTTTCATACATGAAGTAATAAATAGCGACAATTTGAAAGACCAAACTAATTTGGTTGGGCCAACCAAATAGTTATAATGTAACTAAGTACTACAAACTCATTACATTACCCCTTATATATAGTAGTAAATTCATGTCACAATCAATATGATTCTCTTTTATTGGCTGATACAATCAATATTAATTTGCTAAAGCTAAATGGCTACCCCAAATATCACACTTTATATATGGCTTGAGGGTATTTTCACCCTAACTGAGTGAAATAGAGCAAATTCATTTGTAAGTTAATCGTGTTTAAGTCCATCTTGTGATTGAGGAAGATGAAGGGTGGATCCTAAACGAGTAAGATTAACATAATCTACTGGACCATGAGCTGACAGTCCCGGGATTACTAATCCAACCATCCTAAATATTATCTCAAACCAGCTTTGTTTGTAATCACTTCCTTTAATCCAAGGGAGAATGAAACTCCTAATCAGCTCAAAAGCTGCATTCAACACCTTTGGTAAAACCCATAGCAGTGAGAAGTAATTCTTGTTTGGTTCTTCCTCCAAAACCTGCAATTAGTAACAACTTAAGACTTTGTTGAATTGGAACTAACCCCATAAATAACTGAAATTTAATTAAGACTGATGAACTTGTTTAATCTCCTAATCAATGATATTGATAAATGTGTCTCTAATCTAATGGGAGACCAAAGTGGCATATATAGTCTTTCTGCTCGAACTATATATACAAAATCAAAGAGTACGAAAGATAATTCCCTTCATTTGGGAAAAAATGACATTATTTATTATCCGATGAGTCAAATAGGAGCGATTTCCCCCTCTAATTTTAGCTATTATGATACGATTTAATATTTTTTATGCAGCTTTTGAATATGTAAAATCCTTTTTTTGAAATGAAAAAGTTGGTGTTTGAATTAATGCTAAAACGAAATATGTTGATCCCCCGTGATTAGATACCCACTACTACTCTTTTCGTGATGGTAGAAGACATTTTATATAAGTATGCATCTGAATGCATAGTGAATGTAATGGTGCTCTATCCCCAAATTATCTTGAAATCTTAGATTCGTTACTAATTGAAATCGATAATGTAAGAATAGCGAATGTAATGATACACCACTTACACTATCTTAAAATTCTAGATCCGTTACAGACCGAAATAGATCATATAGCATGACATGTCCTTTAAAGTTAGTAGAGAGACTAGAAAGTTTACCTTGCCTTTGTAGAGGCTATTGTAGTATAGACATGATCCAAAGTGCTTGAAGAAGAGAGTTTTGTCATCATAGGGCAATCTTGGCACCATATCATTGCAATAAACATACCTAAAATACTTCACATCAAACTTCTTCAATTTCTCCATCATGAAATTCCCAAATTGTTCATCTCCAACCCTAGGTTGTCCAAATGTATAAATCCCTTCAAGTTTATCCAATAGCCACTCCTCTTCATGCAAAATTAACACAGATGCAAATAAAATTGCTAATGCACCACCTAAGCTATGTCCTGTCACTATGAACTTTGCTTTCTCACTTTTGCTCAATATTTTCTTCAAATCTTCTCTGATTTTGTAATATGCAAATTGCTTAGTAGTATTATTTTGTTCTTGGGCTTCTTGATTAATAATGTCTTTGGGCCAGCCTATGGGTTTTTGCAACCCTAGGGCTTTCATGAACCCTGCATGAATTTTACCCATCCCTTCAAGATCATACCATGATAGGTCTATATCTGAAATCCATGCATTTGCATAAAATGGACCTGTCCCTCTAAATGCTACCACAATTAAGTTTGGATCGTCAGTTTTGTCTTGAAACATTGTGGCTTGGGTAGAATATTGCTCCTCGTAAGCTGCAAAACAAAAGGGGATTCACCAGGTTATATATATACATAACTTTTCTTTTAACCTATATACGAGTACAATTTTCCGGCGAAAGGGATTCAATTGAACCCTTTCACCATACATAGCTCTGCCATTGTATACAATGACAGTGTAAATGATTTTTTACATTATCAAGCCACTTAAAATATAATTATAAGTATATGTGTAGCTAGATTAAATGATTTTTTACATTATCAAGCCACTTAAAATATAATTATAAGTATATGTGTAGCTAGATTACTAACCTAGAAAGAAAAAAAGGCAGGTCACGTGTTACAACTTACCATAGGCTAAAACACACTAATAAAAAAAATTCTAAATATTATCCATGTCTATAAGTTTATTTTTCCACTATTGCTCTATCTACTGTTCAATTAGATTATAAAATTGGGGTAAAGATAATGAGGCAGAAGAAATAAATTTGTATTCGATTTCAGCTTTATTTTAGAAAAAAAAAAAGTCAAAAACTATATTGAATTGGAGAATTGAATAAGGGATGTGCAATTCTCTGTTGGTAAATCAACGGTGACGTCTTGACGCAAGTTTAAATTCTATCAAAGTATGACGTTAGGTTTGATATCATTTTGATGCTTTAAATGTGTTAAAAGGACTAATATTTCACTAATTAATGATGTAAACAGCCTAACAAATAAATAAAAAGAATTCTATCAAAGTATGACATTAGGTTTAATATCATTTTGATGCTTTAAATGTGTTAAAAGGACTAATATTTCACTAGTTAATGATGTAAATAGCCTAACAAATAAATAAAAAGTAATAAAGTGAAATCAACCGAAGAAGAAGCTAGTAAAAGATCAAAACGATTAACAGATGGTGGGATATGCCTAGTAGACTACATGCCAAATGCATCAACCAAGCTGCCCCTGCTATTATTATTTGAGAACTCTGGAAGAGGAGAAACACTATGAGACATGAAGGGAAGGTGTCAATCACAAAACTCATTTACCAGGTGATGTATACTTTGATTCAATTCATGAAGGTGAGAAGGAGAAATTTTAGGTATGCACCATATAATTGGAGTGTGATTGTTGAGGCATTACAGAGATATTCTCCAAAGATAAGAGTAACACCAGTGACTTGGAGAACTCCAGATATTGGATGGATAAAAGTCAATACTGATGGAGCCTCAAGAGGAAACCCGGGTAGGAGTTCATGGGCCTTTTGTGTAAGGGATGAAAGGGGAGATGTGATACAAGCACAGGCCAGAGAAATAGAGGATCTTCAAAGCACCAACACCGAGGCAGAGGCCCTAGCCATTTTACAGGCTCTCGGCTATTTAAAAGACAGTCAATGGAATCAAATAAGGATAGAGACAGATTCACTTTTGCTGAAGAACTCTATTCAAAGGACATGGGAAATTCCTTGGCAAATCATTACTATGGTGGAAGAAATTTGGAGAATAAGTGAGGAAAAAGTGGTGGTGATAGAGCATATTTATAGGGAAGGAAACAAATTAGCAGATCACTTGGCTAATTTAGCTTTGGACACAGGGGACATACAATTCAATTCCTTTCATGACATGGAGAGCCACTGTAAAAGAATTGTGAACAGTGACAAATTACAGCTGCTCTGTCTAAGAATTAGATCATGTTAAGGAGACTGAATATAGGGGGAAGGTGGGAGAAAAGGAGGTCCTCACACTCAAATCCTTTGGGAGGAAAATGTGAAGGATTTGGTTTACACTAACTGTTTGCTAATGGTTGCAGGTACACAAACTAACATAAATGGAGGATTTTAATTCAACAGGTACCACAGAACAACCACACTGAAGGAATACCAACAAGCAGCGAAACACAGTGTAATCAGGATGTTGAGAAGTTTTACCAGCATAAATTGCAACTGGTTGGAGGCACTTTTGACAAATGACATGAAGTGGAATTACTGCTCCTAATGATTGAGCACATGGAACACAACAGACCTCTTGAGTACACATGGGCATACAGTTTCTATTTAGTGGTTGTTTCTTAGTTGGTGGTATTAGCACCCCGGGATGCTCATCCTACTGAGAACTGGTCATTAGTTAGAAAATGTACTGCCTTGGTGCATATAGAGGGCCAAATATAGAGCATGTGAGATATAGAAACAGAAGTTCTTTATGGAGCAATTATTTCAAATTTCATTCTATTAGTAATTTTTTAACAATTTGTAATATCAAATTAAGACAAGTTATAAGTCTTAATTTGATCATTAGTTTAAATTTTGTATTTTCATTAGCCTTTTGGCTAGAGTTGTACAAACTTCTGGATTTTTTGATAAAATTTATAAAATTAGCCCTAGGCCAAAAGCCTAGTGGATTTTTATTAAAAAAAAAAAAAAACGCTAAAGTCAAAGATTAGCACTATTTTCATAAGTATAGTTAATTACTTAATTATTAAGAGATAAGTATAGCTGGAAAATTGTAAAGCACTTAGAGGATGTACTGGAATCTACTATATATTAATTCTATAATTAGCTTGAACCGGTCAACCTATCTGCATTTTACGTTTGTTGAAATTCATAACCGAAGACAGTTCCAGGGTCTAAGCCTTAGAGATTCAATCTTTAAGGTTTTTCGCATTGATCTACTATTTACCGTAATTTTATGAATTTTTTTTTTGCATAAACTCTACTCTGCATTGAACCCGATACTTTACATTCGCCTCTGTCATAACTCTGTCAAGTGAAAGGACTTCTGGAAATTAAATACTTAACTCTGTCTGTCATAACTTTGGCTAACTTATAACTGATCCCATATTGAAGTATATATACTAAAGCAAAAATGTTGTTTATAGTTATTTTGATTATGATCTTTTAATTGAATCAAGCCACGGTCGATAAGAGTTCGATAAATTTGAGAAAGGATTAAATATATACACTGATATATAGTGTACAGTAGGGGTGTACAATGTAAACCGATAAATCGCACCAAATCGATAAACTAAGAAAAAAAAATTGACTAGTGGTTTGGTTTAACTTGATTTGATGTTGGAAAAAAAACCCGACCATAATTGGATTAGTTTAGTAAAAAAAAAAAAGTCAAACCGAACCAAACCAAGCCGATATTACATGTATTCAATTTTTAAAATATTTTATACATAAACATATTTATTTATTTGTAATGTAATTTATAAATATTTCTTAATTTTTTTCGTAATTTTTTATGTATTATCATATTATTCAAGTTTAAACTTAGAATTTTAAATGACAATAAATATATCCTATGGATCTTAGTAACTCAAATAAAGTCCAAACCAAAACTAACTCAACACTAATGCTAACAAAAGAAATTCAATTACCACTAGGAATGACAATAATGTTGGATATTTATTCTTTAGTTTTGCATAGTTGATTTAGAGAGTGAAAATACATAACTTAAGTTTTTTTTTCTTTGTCATGTAATTAATACTTATTAGCCATACTTATTTTAGCATGACTTAGTATTTTTAGATTATGGTCATTTTCTTTATGATTTGTTAATTAGCAATATTTATTTTAACTGATTTTATTAGCTTTTGTTGAATATTTTAATACAATGTCATCACTCTTCTCACGCTTTGTGTTATTTTCTTAAGAAACACCTTAATTATATAGTTGTATCTTATTAGGACTAAAGAAATATTTGAAGTAAAAGTTACTCCGAGGTTTTGTATATGTTTTGTATCAAGACTATTCCGGAAAAAAAAAACGAGAAAATCGAATAACATGAGAAAACCCGAGGTTGAAAAATCCAAATTTTATTCGTTTGGTTTGATTTATAAATTTTAAAACCCGACGTAATTGGTTTGGTTTGGTGTTTAAAAAATTCAAACCAACCCGGTCCATGTACACCCCTTGTGTACAGATTGTCAATGTTGTTCTATTTGTGATACTATATTGATTACTCTTTTCATTTCAATTTATATGACACCCTTTCTATTTTAGTCAAAAAGACCTTTTGTTATATTTGAGAGTAGTATCTTTTATATGCTTTACCCTTAATGATATGCGTTTATAACAACATAATGCAAAACGTTATATCTTGTTTTAGGCAATAAATTTCAAAAAAATTTATAGCAACACAAATAATACATCTTATTAAGATCACAGGTTTTAGAAAATTATTCTTTCTTAAACTCCATGCAGATTCAAACTATGTCAAATGAATTGAAGAGACAAAAATCAACTTACCATTCCAGAAGTTCTGTAGCCCCAAGAAATGCATCTGCATATAACATTAATACAATTTGTACATATTTTATCAGTAGAAATAAACTTCAAAACTTTTCTTATCAATGAAGGGAAGATTGCTTAAAATTGCAAAGTAATTAATTACCTGCCAATGATGTTGGATCACTGTTTTATTAAGGGCTTCATTTTCATACGATAATTTAGCAGCCATGATTGACACGTGTGGACTATAGCTTCTGTCTCCCATCTTTATTGTTCTGTCTAAGTCCACTCTCATATCAAGGTTTCCGATCAACGACCTGAACTTCTCCGATGACTTTTCCGGCCTTACTGCTTTTCCTACAATACAAAATACTTTACTTATTTATACTGACAATATCAAAATTTTATAATATCAATGTTATTTGCACAATTTATGTAACAAAAAATTAAGTAATTATGACATTGTCATGGTTCAACTTAACTTGTTTCGTAATATTTCAATTTGGCCTTTTTTTTTTCTTGTAGGATTATTGTGACATTTTTTAATTAACTATCAAAGTTTAAAACTATGCTCTAATTCGTCCCTTCTAAAAAAGAATATTGGCTTCCATCTGGTGAAAGAAAATATTTATCGAGTAAACGTTGTTGATTCGGCGCGAAATTTATTTAAGAGACTAAAAAAGACTTTGCAAAAAAAAATCATAAGTTGAATGACTATTTGAGAAATTCAAAAAGTTTAAAGGACGATATTCATGCCCTGTCATATTTCCAGCACCGGACTGAAATAATTTCTTTGGTAGGATTGGATTAACTAGGATGATTCCATAGTGGCAAAAAGAAAGTGACATTACTTCATAATTAGCTTAATTAAGCTGAATGGCACACCACTAAGAAAATGCGAATTTTCAAGGGACATTCTCATAGCTAGGGATACTGTTGAAAATATGGAATTTTCAGCGGAAAATACATCAAAAAATGTTTTGCGACAAGCCAATTTCCAACGGATCCATCGAACATATTTGTTGAAATTTCCCTCTCTTTTTTTTTTTTTCAGCAGTGATCATTTCAAAAATTAACTCCTAATACTGCAAGCAGCAACAACAACATACTAAGTGAAATTTCACATAGTGTGAGGTCTGCGGAGGATAGTGTAGCGGATCTTATAACCCCTATTATGGGAGGTAGAGATGTTGTTTCCTGTATACTCAAAAATTAACTCCTAATAATAATGAGAAGAAAAAGAGAGAACCGAAAATAATAAACCTTGTAATATATTCAACAAAAGCTGAAGAAATCCACCATTGAAAGAAGGATAATTCAGCAACAACCCAACCATATAACCTAAACTATCCATAGGTTTCCTAAACCAAAACAAGAATCTCTGCATGACCACAGAGATAAATATAAGCCATCGCCGTCGAAAACCTCCTATCCTCTCTACACCGTCCGATACATCACAGAAATTTCTTTTATCGAATTCACTAGAATATAAAATACGAATAAAATCAAAGCAACTAGCCTCTTGTGGCTTTAACTCAAAGTAACCTTTGCAGAATTCTTCCTTGTTAGACATTATAACTTAGAAGAAATGTGTATGAAAAGTTTTTAGATGATGATGTTTATTTTTAGATGATGATGTTCACAAAATATGTCTATATTTATATAGTTATATGAGGGTTTTAGTGAGCTCACATTTTCAATTAAGAAACACGTTTTATCCTATTGGATATATTTGTAAACTAATTGATGATTATATAAATAATCTACCTTATGTCTTTAAAATATAAGATTGTCACTTGTCAAAGTTTGAGTTCACGTAAATAAATTCCAAGTACACGGTGTCTTACTTTGTCTTTGGTCTTAAAATTCCCTTAAGAAATATATTCACATCGAGGTGTATCCGCTAAATTACCTTTAATTAAATGATACATATTTAATATGATATCTTGGTTATGTAAAAACTCACTTATCTAAATAAGGGTACATTTGGAAGAAAAAAAATTATATCTTCTTAATTATGTAACAAAATATTTATTTTGAACTAAATATATAAGCTAAAAATACCATATGATATCGACCGGAGGGAATATTTTGAAAGGTGCTTTTCGAAAAAGTACTTTTAGCGCGTTGTGTTTTCTGTTTGACTAATTAATTTGAAAAAACTTTTGCCAGTATTAAAACACCAATTTATGCTCGACGATTGAGGTTTCAAAAGTGCTAACGGGAATAACTACTTTATTCCGTTTCATAAAAATAATTGGTACTACTCCAAAACATTACTACTTTTTCCTTAAAGCTTAGTCTAACACTTAGCCTCTCTAAAATAAACACTTTTTCCTTCATTTTGTTCAATTCAACTCGAGAAAATACAAATAACTCGGATGTACAACTGGAAGAAAAGTAGCTATAAAATGCTAATCTCAATTATCGTGTTTGAAGATTTTCTATTGCTTTAACTCGTATTAGTATGCATTGACAACATAGAATACTTATTTTCTTCACTATAGTAATTTAGCCTATTGTAGAAAATCGTTGTTCAGCCTTAGCTTATATTCTTCAAATTACTAATTTTACTTATTGTGGATAATTATCTTTAAAGTCATTATCTGATTGTAAATATAAAAATCGTTTATATGCTGTCAAGTATATTTTCTGTCACATATAGGCACGGGCGGCGGCGCAATCTGGTTTTAATCAAGCTAAAATGGTTTGGTTAATAATATATAGATTGACCACTTTTTTAAAACTAATTTTAAGTGATTTGGTCATAATGTAGCATTTCAAAGAAACTCAACTAGTGCTCCATCTTCGTGGTGGTTGACGCGTCACACTCAAATATATTCATGATAATTTAGAGTGATTGACAAGTTTTTACTTTTCACCCCTTATTTTACCTTATCTTAATTAGGGGAAAGAATGCATCCCAATATAATCCTCTTTAGGTAAAAATGGAACCGATTAAAACTAATTCCTAAAACTCTTTAGAGGATATAATTACAAGTGTAGACCATTTAAGACGGTTGTAAAATAATAAGTATTCATTCATTCTTAATCAGATTCAGAGGTTTCGAGTTCGAACATTGAATATGAAATTACATTTTATAGAGAATTTTTACAAAGTGAGATTCCAGAAGTGAATCAAAACTAGTCGGGCCTCAAAGCGGATGCTGAACATTAAATGAGAAAAAAAAAATACATGTATATTTTAGAATATTTTGGCAGAATTAGATTTCTAATAAAGTTTAATGACCATACGTAAAATAACTTCATAATTATGGTAGTATAGCGCAACAAAGTATTTGTATTTGATAGACCCCTTTTCTTCTCCGAAACTTATATGGTCTTGTTATCTGATTGAGTAGTCTGTTTCTTTCAGGGAGAATTTCTACTATATGGTTGTCCAAGGGCATTTTTGTAAATTCAGAAATAATGGCATTTTGGTAAATCTCACCTCCTAGCTAATGCGCAGTACGCAGGTCCTCAATGTTATTGATTTAACAAATTTAGAAGAAGAAAACAACAGTCAAAGAATATTTTTTTTGTTGTTTTGTCATTCGGAAGCAAGGGAAAATTAGTAGATTTTGCAGAATTATGGAATAATTTAATCTTTTAGAATGTCAGTTGTTTTGAAACTCTTTATCTTTTTCAGGGCTGAAGTTCATGATTGTTGTTGTTCATTCTTTCCACATGGTCTTCAATTCAGCATATAGAAGTGAAAAAGATTTAAACTTTGAGTTGAAAAATACTAAGAAGAATTTCTAGAATTCTAAAAACTGTCCCTTCATTTTATGTCAAAGGGGAATGGATTCGGGATACTTTGTGTCAATTGTTTCATCGAAACAATCTCAAACCCACAATTAACATTCTATACAGTCAAACCTCTCTATAACAATCAAGTTTTCTCAGTTGGTTGGCTACATGAACTTTCACCTTGTTGGTAAGTGTTCGAATGTAATCCCCTCTCCCCTATGTAATATATATATATATATATATATATATATATATATATATATATATATATATATATATATATATATATATATATATATATATATAGTTTTTTTGGAACCGATGTTTTATGTTATATTTTATCTATCAATAATAGTTTTTTGCCTATAACAGCAACAATCATCTTTATAATAGTACGCTCTTTGATTATAATAAAGATTTATAATCAAAGACACAAGATTATAATCAAAGACACAAGAAAGTAAAATGAGACATTTAAATCTTGTATCTTTATAATAGTACGCTCTTTTGACAATATAATGATTAATCATCTTTATACATATATAAATTTATTCCGGCCTTTTGATTATAAAAATTTATAATCAAAGACACAACATTTATAATCAAAGACACAAGAAAGTAAAATGAGACATTTCAATCTTGTGTCTTTATAATAGTACACTCTTTTGACAATATAATGATTAATCATCTTTATAGATATATAAATCTCTAAGATTATGAATAATAGGTCTAGAGATTTTAACCAAATATTTTCATATATCAATACACAATTCATGACAAGAATATTAATTTCCTCATTAAAAGATATTTCTTCGCTATACAAAGTGTGATTAAGTTTATAATTTGGCAATTAAAAATAAAAAATTAGATTTTATATATGCATCTTTTCTTCCTATAAGAACTAAATATTATTTAAATGTCATTGTTGTTATAGGTGTATAACAGGCGTTCGTTATAGCAGCCAAAAGATTTCGCTTCTTCAAACCCGACAATGCTATAGAGAGGTTTTGACTGTTTAATTAAATGATGGCTCTGGGTCGTTTGGTACACAGACTAAATTATCCCAGGATTATAATCTCGGAACTAATTTATCCCATCTGGGAGAAGGGATAAATAATTCCAAGGTTAGTGCGATAAGGTCGGATATCCCATCCTTAAGATTGTACTTCATTTTATACTCTGTTTGGTAGAAGGTAGAAATTTATACCTGGGATATCCCAGCTTATACCATGCACCAAACGACCCCTATAGTAACCTTTACAAAAAGAAGAAATTGGAAATTTTATAAAGTAACCTTCGCAAAAGGAAGAAATTGGAATTTTTACATGTAAATATTGGGCCCGAGCTTAGCACGGGCTATGTATTGCGGTATAATATCTTTATATTATTTGGTAGCATATTTGTAGGGAGATAATTACCATATATTGGTTAGTTTCCTTGTTTCACTAATTACCATATATTGGTTAGTTTCCTTGTTTTACTAGGATCTTAGTTTCCTTGTTTCACTAGGATCTTAGTTTCCTTGTTTCACTAGGGTTCAAGATTGTATCCTATATATATTCTCTCTTGGTGAATGAATGGAACAAGTCAAGATTGTATAGTTTCTACATGGTATCAGAGCCACACGGTTTTTTCTTCTCTTCATCGTAAATTTCCATGGCCGGTGACGTCGTACCTCCTCCACACCACCCAAAATTGAGTCTAATTCTCCCTATTTTCTCGGTCCTCAAGACCGACCCGGGGACTATATCACGCCTACTCGTTTCAAGGGCGACAATTTTGATGAATGGGCAGCCGACATACAAACAACGTTAGAGGCATGACGTAAATTTGAGTTCTTGGACAGCACTATCACTGAACCGCAGCCTCCTTGTACAAAGTCCGATTGGACTGCAATTAACGCAATGTTAATCTCTTGGATCACAAATACCATTGATGCTTATGTCAAATCTTCCTTGTCAAAATTTAGGGAGGTCAAACCCTTTTGGGATCACCTTAAAAGGAGGTTCGCGCAGACTAATGGACCACGAGTTCAACAGCTTCGGTCTTCCCTGGCTAAATGTGAACAGACCAAAACCATGTCAATGTCCGTATATTACGGAAAATTACATGCTCTATGGCAAGAATTGGATCATCATGAGCCCCTGATTTCTTGTACTTGTTGCTCCGTCACACGTTTCAACATCTTCACAATTGGCAGACATTTTTACCAAAGCTCTCGGCAAAATTCAGTTTGACTTCTTGCTTTCCAAGTTGGGCATTTTTTATTCCCATGCTCCAACTTGAGGGGGGTATTGCGGTATAATATCTTTATATTATTTGATATTATTTGGTAGCATATTTGTAGGGAGATAATTACCATATATTAGTTAGTTTCCTTGTTTCACTAATTACCAGATATTGGTTAGTTTCCTTGTTTCACTAATTACCATATATTGGTTAGTTTCCTTGTTTCACTAGGATCTTAGTTTCCTTGTTTCACTAGGGTTCAAAATTGTATCCTATATATATTCTCTCTTGCTGAATGAATGGAAAAAGTCAAGATTGTATAGTTTCTACACTATGACTCATCTAGTTTAAAAATAAATATTAAGTTGGCAGACAGTCAGACACAAAGCAAGCGATAATCAAGATTTAATAGGGCAGACAGCCAGGTAGGTAAATATTTTGTTAGACATAAAATTTGGACGGTGCATATTGAATCAGAAATTCAATATGGCGTTCGGGGTGATTAAATCGTACATGAGTATTTGTTGACTAGTATTTCAGCTTTAATATATATTTTGCCTTTAGAAACATCTGAGCTATTACTAAGAAGTAAACGTAAAAATAGCGTCCATTGATCACATTTCAATACTATTTTAAAAATAATCATTTGTCGTGGAATTTCAAATTTAAATGTGAAACTTCAAGACAATATGTTGGAGTTTTACCTGTAAATTTTGGAACTTCATGATAATGATTATTTTTTCATCATAGAAGTTAAATTTTGGCTTTTTGTGAATTCCACCAAAATAAACTTGTCAGTAACTCGTCATAAAATATTTCCGTGTAACTGTTTAAGTAAGAAAAATATAATAGCTACCAGAAAAGTGGACAGAGAAGCATTCCTACTTTTAATCCAAACTAAAACAAAATTAAAGCCCTATTCTATCACCTTTTTTCACTTTGGGTGGACCGGACCGTGCATGTTCTTATTAATTATGGGCAAGAAATACGAATGATTATTGTTTCCAATTTGAACTACTGCTAGTGGTATTTTCTTCGCATTATCGATAGAGATTTTTACACTCTCAGCCATTTGGTGGAGGTTTGAACTGATTGTGAACAAGAATGACAACTAAAAATTGCATAAGAAGTTCGTCTCTGTAACTAGTGACGTGTTATACGCATTTATATATTATTTATATAGATATACAAATACCGTATGAAAATGTACCACTGTTGTTAAAAGAAAGTAGGTTATAGAGGTATACACTAAAAATATAACTACATGAATACAAAATCTTGTGTTGGCTATATATTTCTGAAAAATTTCTTATTCAAACCACTGATGTTTATTCTATATCAACCTCTTAGACGTTACAGCGTCCTTTGGTCGTTGGGTTCTGGCCTAACATAATTATTCACACGAAAATAACTTTCAACGTTATAGTCAAAATTTTACTCCTTAGATTTTTTCTTCTTCAAGTGGCAATTAATTACATTTTACACATTATGGGTATGTTTGGTATGGAAAATGTTTTTTCGAAGTAAAACATTTTTACTCAGATTTTTTCTTCTTCAAGCGGCAATTAATTATATTTTACACATTATGGGTGTTTTGGTATGGAAAATGTTTTTTCAAAGTAAAATATTTTTACTCCTTAGATTTTTTCTTCTTCAAGCGGCAATTAATTATATTTTACACATTATGGGTGTGTTTGGTATGGAAATGCTTTTTCAAAGTAAAATATTTTTACTCCTTAGATTTTTTCTTCTTCAAGTGGCAATTAATTACATTTTACACATTATGGGTGTTTTTGGTATGGAAAATGTTTTTTCAAAGTAAAATATTTTTCTGGAAAATGTTTTCTTGGAAAATAAGTGAAATTCTACTTATTTTTTCATATTCGATTGGGTAGTGAAATATAAGTGAATTTCTTACTTATTTTCTCATGTTCGGTTGGTTGGTAGAAAATATTTTCTTGAAAAATACCACCCATGCCCCACCAACCCCACCCCAACTCCACCACCCCATACCACACCAACCCCCACACTCACCCCCACCGCCACCACCCACCCCAAGCACCCGCCCTCCACCACCCATCCCCCAAACAAATCCCACCCCCACCCATCCACTACCCTCCAATGCACTTCATCTTCACCCACCCCTCCCAAATTTTCTATTTCATATATTTTATCTTACTTTTATAAAAAATGGGAAGTTTTTTCTTATTCACCCAACCACCACCCACTATCCCTCACCACCACCCACCCCACCCCCACCACCACCCCACTCCAAATTTAACCACTCAAACTTTTCATTTTTATAAAGGTGAAATTAAATATGAAGTAAAAATTCAGGATGGGGTAAGGGGTGCGGGTGGGGACGGGGTAGGGGGTGGGGTGGGGAGTCATAGAAAACCAAAATAAAATTAAAAAAACTTCGCAAAACTTTTTAAAAAAAAAAAAAATTGGAGGGGGTGGGGTGGTTGGGGCGGGAGGACGGGGGTGATATAAAAAGCCAAACAATTTTTATTTATTTATTTGGTGGTTGGTGAAATGTCAATTGTGGACTTGTTTTCCCTATTTTGATTAGGGAAGTCATATTCCCCATTTTTAAGGAACTTATTTTCTTAAAGAAAATATTTTTCAAAAATTTTGACCAAACGAACATGAGAAAATCAGAAAACATCCATACTGAACACACCCTATGTTTTAGCTTGTCTGCCCAAGTTTTGTCGTGTTATAAATGTTGTATCAAATTGTCATAATTTTCTGTCGTTTAAACCTAACAGAACCTAGAGTTATGTAAGGTTGATAAACCACCACTAATTACTGTTCTTGATGGCAAAATATAAATTGCTTCTGTACAAAAAGACGGTATTTGTTTGTGCGAGAAAAAGTAAGAAGACAGAGATAAAAATCAATATTACAAGAAAAACCGAAATTAAAAGCTCTATTAGAGTTCATTGAATCTCATAACTAAAATAATAGATCATGAAAAGAACCAATTAAGAACAGGGAAGTTACAACCTTGAGTATTTGAAAATGGAGATACAATATCCAAACAATGTTTTAAACGTCATTTTGTGACCCGTCTGGGGCTCGCCCCTGGGCAGGGCATCACAAAACGCCCTGAGGCTCACGAGTGAGACTTTATTATGTCAGGCTTACGTCTTAGCGATCAAAGGTGTGCCTCAAACGCCCAACGCTCAACGTTCGGGGCTCACCCTATAGTTCCAATGCAAATCGTATGTCAAATTCTGTAATTAGCAATATTGGCTTTCAAAATTCTTTAACAAATAAATGATAAAGGTTCAATTTATCTATAGAAATATGACTGTATGGGGGTAAAAGCGTGTCCGGACCCAGGAACCTATTCCAGCCATAGGGGTTGTCCAGTTGGTTCCCATTCTCACCAACTCCCGTCACATCAGCAGTCAACAGTCAGAGCGCTATCACAGGTATATATGTAGGGGTGGCGAAAAAAGTCACGTCAGTTGAACCTTGGGAACTATGAAAAATGGAGGAGTGGCTTAGATGGACCTAGCTTAGGGAAGAAGGAAGGTGTTGTGGACAAAATGCATATCCGGGCGAGCCTCAGCAACCGGGAACTCGGAGAGTTCGGGGTATCTACACAGCTGTCCTCCACTCCTACCAACTCAGGTCATGTCCGCAGGCCTGGATCAGTGTGTCATAGCAGAAGCGTACGTTGAGCCACAATCACGTCACATCGCCCGAACGTTAGGGTTAGAAAAGTCTTGTTTTGGCTTATATAAGGGAATCTAGGGGAAAAGAAAGGCATTTTCTTCTTTCCCATACACATTCTTGTAAACAAATACTCTTGCAAACATCAATCTATTCTTAAGAGAACAGGGCAGAAACCCGGAATCATAACTTTCAGATCATTTTTATCTGTTTTGATCATACTATGTTATTTTTGTTATTCAATAAACTATATCACGATCTACCAGGCTCGTAAAAGGAGTTCTCGGGGTTAGATACGTCTTACTTGTCTTCAAACCCTTAGAAAACAAATCTTTAACTGATTTTTTAGTTAAGTCCGATTTCACCAAAAAACAGTTTGGCGCCGTCTGTGGGGACATACAATTGTGGTGTCGTCCTGACCCAAAGCAGAAAAACCTTAAAAGGCTTACTTAGGTCTGGAGTTGTTCTGTTTGAAAAAACAAAAGAGAAAAAACACGTTTGATCATGCCTATAACAGCTAGCAACATGTCAGGAAGCAGTGTTCCAGCAGGAACGAGGGACCCACAAGGCTCGCAGCTGAGGAACCAGCAGAGCTTTGTCAAGAAAATCAACCCGAAATTGGAAACGCAAGTAAAGAGGGAGGAAATAACGCCACCCCTAGAGGAAACCCATATCGAAGCCCCAACAAAGAAAAACTACTCTGACCAGTCGGCGGAAAGCAGCGACAGACTTTCTCGAAGACGTTATTCCGAAAAAAGAGAAACGTGCCCTCACCCCAGGGAGGAAGGAATGTATAAAACGGAAGACCTCCCATCGGAGATAACACTAGCAGCAGTTCTGGAATCAAACATCGCCATGATGAAACGTATGGAGAAGCTCATGAATCGCATGGTCGGGGTCCAGGGGAGCACCGGTTGAATGCCCTACGAATAACTCGGAGGTCCTTAATGCGCCTGGGACTCTCGAGGTGGACACGAAACAGATGGAGCCGGAACCAGTCAAACAGAGTGCAGAATTGGAAAGGCTTGCCAAGTTAGAAAAAAGAGTTCCACGACCGGATGAGCCAAATACCTGGGGCTCCCCATATCCAAAAAGAGGCAGGGAGCGAGGAAATATAGAAAGATTCCGTACAAACCAAGTGCGACTCCCGCGCTCATCCCAAAAATGTTCAAAATACGAGATATTCCTAAATATGATGGAACCATGGATCCGGAGGAGCACATAACGATCTTCGAAGCATCCATCACTAGACACGACCTCAAGCAACACGAGATCGAATCAGTCATGCTGAAAAAATTTCAACACACGCTCGGTAAAGGAGCGCTTTCCTGGTATAATCTCTTGCCTGAAAATTCTATTGACTCTTTTGTTGTTCATGCAGATACATTTGTAAAGGCCCATGCTGGGGCTCGAATGTTCGAGACGCACAAAGAGGATATCTTTGATATAAAATATAGGAATGGTGAGACGCTCCGCAACTATTGCAGAGGTTCCAACGAGAGAGGATGCTACTGCCCGCCATACCGGAAGACTGGGATGCTACGACATTCGCGAATGGATTAACTAGCAATTGTTCCGAGGCATCAAGAAAGTTGAAAGAAAGCTTGAGGGAGTTCCTGGCCAAGTCTTGGAACGTGGTTAACAACAGAATAAAGTACGACCTTAGAACTGGATCCCGGACAGAAATAAAAAAATAAGTCGCTGAAAAGGCCTGCTAATGCCTATCATGCTAGGCAAAGGAACCCACGAGACTGGTATGAACCGTATGCAACTTGTCCTCCTCCAAGGAGGGACGCAGGAACCCAAAGACCGTGATATGATCAAGGCCAGCCCAGGAAGTCCTCAGTGGACTTAGCCCCCCCCCCCAAGCATGGCATAATATAATTTTAATGTAGAAGCTGGGGAACTGATCATAGCCATGAAAAAGATAAAGAAAGCAAGGTTTCCGGTAGCAACGTGATCTAATCAAAATAGACGCGACGTAGAACTATGGTGCGAATTGCACACCCTCCCCGGACACTCGATCGAGGATTACATGCATTTGCATTATGAGGTAGTGGACCTATTGCGAAGGGGACACCTGAAGGAGTTTCTAAGCAACCGGTCCAAATACACTCGGGAGAAGGAAACTGGGACTTAGCACAAGCAACAAATTCCCCCGGGCACGATCAATGTGATTTTTTAGGCAAAGGCCGCCGGGACGATAACCCAAGATCCTTATGACAACAAACCATATCCTTCCAAAAAAGGAGGAAGAAACCATCTCGAGGACCCCGTTACGTTCGAAGTTGCGAAAGAAAGGAATATTGGTGGTCCACACACTACGCATTGGTAATATCTCTTCAAATTTCTAATTTTAACATTAAGTGTGTGCTTGTTGATCCAGGTAGTGCTGTGAACGTTATGCAACTCCTAATTCTCAAGGAAATGCAGATAATGGAGCAAGTGATCTCGATGATTAAAGTCCTGATTGGGTTCAACTTATCCAGCGAGAACACACGAGGGAAAATCGAGCTAGTCACGCATATTCAGGGGGTTTCCACGAAGGCTCTGTTTGACGTCTTGGAGGGTGACATGCCTTACGATCTGGTGATAGGATTACCGTGGTTGTACGGCATGAAGGCGGTCCCCTCCACGATATCATCATAGGCAACTTCAACAATCAGATCTGAAGGTTTTGAGAAAGTTTGATCAATGGTAGGAATAGGTTTTGGCAATGCAATCTCCTTCCTTTTATTCTTTCGTGCTTTCTTCACTTCTTCCTCAGTTGGCTCATATCCCAAACCGAATGTAAATTGTTGCGTAGGGAGAACGACTGGCCCAACCCGCCCATTTAGTGTTTTCCCTAGCCCAAATCCAGGTTGGTACCCATTTCTCACCATTTCTTTTGCAACCATAATTGCGGCACATGATCTTTTGAACTCTTGAGTTTGACATACTTCACTCTCCTTAGTGACATTCACAACCTCCCAAGCGTGGTAAGCTGCTCCGTCGAACCCTCCTTCTGCCTCGACGAATGGGGTGGATTGCTCTAGATAGAAAGACGTATCTCCTTCTCCGTGTATACATATTTGTTGCTGATCCCACTCGAATTTGACAGTTTGGTGCAAAGTAGATGGTACGGCCTCAGCCAAATGGATCCACGGTCTACCTAACAGCATGTTGTATGTCGTGGAAATATCAAGTACTTGAAAATCCATAATGAATTCAACAGGGCCAATCAACACTTTCAACTCTATTTCCCCAATAGGGCGCCTTTGAGCCCCATCAAATGCTCGAATATTCATATCACTGGTCTTGAGCTCACTAACATTATATCCGATCTTCTTCAGACTTGCTAATGGACAGATGTTGAGTCCAGAACCCCCATCAATCAATACTTTAGCCACAAACATGTTACGACACTTGACAGTTATATAGAGTGCTTTGTTATGCATACATCCTTCTGGCGGCAGTTCTTCATTATCGAAGCTGATTCGATGGCTGTCAAGTACGCGCTCAATCATCCCAGCTAACGCCTCACTAGTTGTTTCGCTTGGAACATACGCTTCATTCAAGATCTTCAACAATGCATTCCTGTGCATATCTGAACTCAAAAGCAAAGAGAGAATAGGAATTTGAGCATTGGTCTTTTTCAACTGATCCACAACTGAGTACTCACTAGCCTTGATCTTCCTCAAAAATTCTTCTGCTTCGGTTTCAGTCACGACCCTTTTGGGAGGTATATTGGCTTCCTTAACTTGCCCCAATCTAACTAGCTCTTCTGGAGAATAGCATCTTCCAGACCTTGTCATTCCTGATGTCTTAACCTTGTCAGTGATCGTGTCCTTTCCTCGACATTCCATCACAGTTTGTTGATAATTCCATGGTACGGCTTTTGTATCGAGCACTGGTAACTGATTTGGTGTTTGAACTACTTCCACAGGCGTTGATGAAGCTCCTAATATCTCGACAGGCACACAACCCCTTATCACTACAGCCGGAGAAGCAACGGCTACAAAATCATGATCCTCCACACGATCCACAGGCACTATAAATTCGGCTGGGTCGTCAACATTTTCATCTATTCCAATCATATTTATCGTGGCCCCATCATGGGTCGGGAGTGGATTGTTAACCACATTTGGTGTTGGTGGTTTGACCGTGATCTGTTTTGCTTCAATAAGATCCTCAACCTTATGCTTCAATGCGTAACAACGATCAGTGGAATGGCCTTTTACCCCCGAATGATATGCACATGTTTTAGTGGGATCAAAGCTTCTGGGTAATGGATCTGGAATTCTACCTTCCACGGGATATACTAAGCCTGAAGCTTGCAGTCTTTCGAAAACAACGCTCAGTGGTTCTCCCAATGGTGTGAAATTGCGGAACGGTTTATTTGGGCGAGGTGCGGATGCATTGTTTGGATGATGAGTTTGTGATGGTGGAGCTGGATATGTTGATGGTCGTGGAGCTCGATATGCTGGTTGTGTGTTGTAAACAGGGTAGGATATTTGTGGTGATTGAGGTTGGTAAGATGACAAAGCTTGGTCGTAGGGATGTGGAGAATATTGGAAATATTGTGAGTGGTGAGCGTTAGGCTGGTATCGCGGTGGTCGTTGATGGCGGTATGATGTGTTTCCCAAGGCCATCACCGATGCTGCTTCTTTCTCTTTTTTCTTTCCATTTCCGAGAGTACCAGTTTGTATAGCCCTACTGGTAGACTGCAAAGCTGCTAGAATTGTTATTCTCCCTGTCTTAATGCCATCTTCGATCATGTCCCCAGCTTTGATCACTTCTGCAAAAGTTTTTCCACTCATTGTCACCAAACGTTCATAGTATTCCGGTTCTAGTGCTTGAATGAAGAAAGTAACCATTTCTGTCTCCTCCATGGGTGGGTGTACCCTAGATGCTTCTTTCCTCCACCGTATAGCATATTCTCGAAATGATTCGGTGAACTTCTTCTTCAACTTTGTAATTGAGATTCTGTCAGGAGCGATCTCAACATGAAACTTGTAGTGATCCACAAAAGCATTTGCCAAATCATCCCAAGTACGCCATTTGGTTGTATCTTGCTTAGAATACCACTCCAACGCTTTTCCACTCAAACTCTGATTGAATAGTTTGACTCTTATCCCTTCATTCTTCCCCACACCAATCAACTTTTCACAATAGACCTTCAAATGGAAGAAAGGGTTCCCCGACCCATCAAACTTCTCAAATTTTGGAATCTTGTAACCTGGTGGCAATTCTACCTCAGGAAATGCACATAATTCTTCATATCTCACGCTTTGGTTACTACCAAGTCCACGCAAACTTCTCATGGCATCTTCCAAACTTTTGAGCTTTCTATTTATCATTTCATCATTAACTGACCGTGCCTCATTTTCAACTTCGACATAATGATCAACATCTGTGCGACATTGTCCTTGAATCTGTGTCATGGGTGGAGCTGTGGTATAAGTATACACCGGCGGAACTTGATGTGTGTCATGTGCTGGCGGTATGAATTGAGCTTTTGAAGAGGTGGTTGTAAATAAAAAGGGAGCATTTTGAGTGAGGTGTTCGGAACGAACTGGCTGAGAAGTGGTGAAATAATTTGCTTGGTTAAATTCGTCCAAATTTGGGAATGGATGTGGCACAGGCAAAGTTTGACGAACTCCCTGGGACGGAGTCATATGTGGCGGTGTTTGAGAAAATGACCGGTTATGAAGTACCATATGACTTAGTTCGGCAACTCGTCGCTCCAGACGAGCAATGGTCTCCAAATGTGTTTCTGGTTCATTAGAGGATGTGGGATCACTCGTGATTGGTAAACTAAGAGATGGCTCAGATGAAGTGGTTGCATTGATCAAACTTTGCTCCATTTTAGAACGAGTCCTTTTAGTTAACCAGGTGATTAGTGATGAGTCAGAATCTGATTTCTTGGCTTTAGACCGTGTGAAATATGGATGCTCCGCCAGTTCCCTTTTAGCACAAGTCAACCTTTTTTGTTTTGAAAATAAGTTTAAAAAGAAAAAAGATAAAAACAAGAAAAAGAAAAGGAAAATGAGTCAGTATACGGTAAGGATAATATTATTGCATATAAACACATTATTGCACATAATACATCGCGTTTTATAATGCAAGGGACCTCTTTATGCCAGAGGTAGGCCTAACGAACATTGAAGGACAAACATGTCTTTTATGTATCATTCCATAACTCTTCTTACAACTAATTTACAAGAAAATAAAATTTATTACATGCCAGTTTAATAATACAATTTAAAGTTGATCTAGGATATCTAACGCTTTATCTCCACTAATTTCTTTTAATTGTCTTCAACCTCCGACATTAATTTTAGATGCTCCACGTCAACCTGCAACAAAAGGTCAGTTTTTCTTGAAATACTTATCTATAGAGTACTAGGTCTACATATTCCACATATTTATCCTTCAAATAATGCACATAGATAGTGAGTAGTGTCACTTAGAGTCATGGACTCTTTTGGACATTTGGTAAGGTTGACTAATGAACTTAATACACCAAGGGTATTAAGCCTCCTAGGTTTAAAATGATGCATGTTCTTACAAGGTTTTGGCTTCGCTCTACCCTAAGTAGACTAAGAATGGGTTTGCTAGACACAAGGTTCCCGAGCGGACTGCTCGAGTGAGAAGGCTACGCGGTCCCCGTTATTCGGGCACCCCCGCGCATGCGCCAACTCCCTTAAAATTTGGATTCTATGAAGAAATTTGCGGGTGCGCTAAGCACACCTCGCGTGTACGTGTGATAGTGTGAATTTTCCAAAAGTGGAGGAAATATGAACGGAATGCCAGTTTAAGGAAAGCAGTAATAACATATTACACAGAAAATACATATAAGGAATAAAAATACTTAAAAGCATATAAAGCAACAATATAGACAAAATAAAGCAAAATAAACAAAGCATCCAACAAATGATTTATTAACCTAAGTTGTTATGGTTAAGAGCCTAAAATCCCCAGCGGAGTCGCCAAGCTGTCACACCCCATTTTAACCGGGTTAGATTTAAGAGTATGACATATTGGGGATTCCTAAATTGTTTGTTTTAAGGAGTCGCCACCTAATTAGTTTAACGGTGAATTAGGACACCTAGAGTTGAGCTAAGGCAGAGTTAAAACTAAACCTTAATTAATAGTCTGCTTAACCAGTGTGATTCTAGGTAAGGGCTCTATATTATCCTAAAGGGAAGGGATTAGGCATCCTTTAGAATCCGTTAACTTACGGTTATCCGACCAAACTTAGGTTGATTAATTAAATTAAATGTAGGGTTAAAATTTTTAGAAATGACCTTAAAATATTGCTAAAGTTTTAAGAAGAAAATCATGTTAATTAAAGTAATATTTACAGGAAAGAGATAATAATTTGTATAAAGAAACTTTAAATGCCATTTTAGAATAAGACTTATAAAGGTTATTAAGACTTTACATAAGAGACTATTGAAAGCAAGACTAATATTTGTATAAAGGGGAATCTTAGGATGCTATTTTAAATAAAATTTATAATCGTTAATAACAGTTTCAAAGGAAGTGGTATGAAGATGAAATTTGCAAAATGGGATGATTCACATAAAAATAGAAGAAGATGTTTACTTACACGATAAATATTTGAACGAACTAAACAATGAGATATTAATTATAACTTAAATTTTAGAAATACGAATAAAACATGAAAGAGTTAATAGATTCTTTTATCCGTTTTTATTATCTTTATCTACTATGCTTAATTAAAAAAAATGCCTGATTGACTCAAAATTCGAAGAGTTGTTTAAAATATGTTTGAATTTACAATTGCGTCTTAGTGGTGTTTTTGAAATTAAGATAACGAGGGATAAAATATGATTCCTTTAACTAAAAAAAAATATTAATCTATACTATCAATTATTTTAGAAGTAAATATTATAAATTCTATAAATAACTGTAATGTAAAAGAAGAAAATAAAACTTATGGGATTAATTATTAGTCTTCTTTGAACTAACTACCCATTACTAAATCTATTAACTCATTAAGGTTTATATGAACTAAATAAAAAATAAACAAAATAGTTAGTATACAAATTAAATGCATAAAATAAATAAAGGAGAGATAATTAAAAATGGGCTCAGCCCATATTTCAAAAACGGGCTGCTGTTAAATGGATCTGGCCCATTTGGGCCACTGCTGCGAACACTGTTCCTGCTATGTGGGCTTCGGCCCAAATATTGTATCTGCTGTGAACGCAACTGGACAGAGATGACGGATGTCGTTGGGCTTTTGGCCCAACACCGAGTATGGAAGAAGAACGAGTCTCTCAGACTCGTATGCGATGTTCATGCATAAAATGAAAGGGAAGGAAGAATTAGTATATTGTCAATGAATAGGGTTAAACATATGAAGTGTAAATCTAAAAAAAACAGACCAATAGATTGTATATATTGTGTATATCCTATGTATATCACATAACAGTAGCATAATAGCAAAGAGGGAGAGGGAGAGTAGAAGGGTTCCACATCAATTCAATGTCAATATACCGGATATATACACATATATTGTCTTATAAGGGCAAGAGACTCCTCTACAATTCAAAAGTAACACTCAGTAAAATAGCTAGTCCCACACATATAAATCGCTGGTCATTTTTCAAAAACAGGATGGTCTTAAATTAACTATGAATGCAGCTCAATGAGAGTATCATGTTTAAACATTCTAGTGGTTTGTATTTAAATAAATCTATACACAGAACAATGATCAAAGAGAGACGGAATGGGGTCACGTTTCATGATGTACAGGGGGCTATTTGACACTCGAACCAATTTGTGCAAAATCCAAGCAAGTTAAGATTCAATAAATACTTTACTCTGGGTCTAAATGGGAGACAGAAGGAAACCCCATCACATATGTATTTAGGGAAGCAGTACTCAGGGAGATCTCATTCTGAGAACCCAGATCTATTTAGACGATGTACATCCAACCACATAGAGGAGCAAACAGGACAACATTTAACCCATTTTGGTCTAGACATTCAAAGTGTAACCATCTTCCTCTTTACAAAATCAAAACACATCATAAAAGGTACAGGATCAAAAGAGAATCAAAAGATGATTCCAACCGTGAATCACATGGTTACCATTACTCATGCTTTAACTCATTGAAAGATGGACCAGTTTCGGACCGAACTATGATTGCAGTGCCTATTCCAGAAGAGGTACATAGGTCATTTGCCTTCCCTTCTAATTTTATTTAATTATCCAACTTATCCTGTTAGCTAATCTCAGTCATTAGTATCATATTCATGCTAAATCAGCACTCACATTAGTTACTATGTCAGGAGTGATTTTAAATGTCTTAAAGGGCATCAAATCAGGCAAAGCCAACATATGATGTTCACTAAATTGTTGTTACTCGCACCAGTGACCCCAATATTACAACATTTTGAGAGAATATCAAGTGTTCCCTATATTTCATACTGGCTCTCTCCTTTTTAGAACAACAATGAGCATTTGACTTGGTTAAGATTTTCTTAACGTTAGGGATCTCATCTACAAATTGTTTTACGAGCAAGATTACTGATGTTCAAAATTACGGGCAGATTATGGTCTTAATCATATTACACTAATCATAGCTAGTGGGATACACTGGGTATAGCTAACCATTCACATACAGAGAAATGTATTATACTCGAATGAATCAGGAGCCATCCTAGCAGATGCGAGATAGTCTGAGCAAAATACACATGAACAACTTAAATTTCACGGACCAACGCTGATCAGTTAATAGTCAAACGAACCACTTTATGGACATGATAATGACTAGATAAACTCCCTCAACCCACGTTTAACAGTTGCTAACTAGATTTAAGACCATACTAACACATAGAACAAGTTGACAAACGAACAAATCTGACATGTATGATTCTTAAGTTAAATACATGATTAATTGATGCTGTGCCATATTAACAAAGACTAAACTCAAACAAAACTAAACAACCACCAACACAGATGTTAGCTAACACACAAACACAACTTAAACTAAAATACGCAAAATACTATAAATAAATAAAATGAAGAGGGTTCCTCGACCTTTTTCGGGAGCAGCGAAGTGAGGCGAAGGTCTCGATATCTACTCGAACACTTCAAATATACTGCGAAACACTACGAACCCCGAATTTATATACCACTGAGTCCAAACAGATATCAAGGGAAGAACAGAACAAAACGATGTGGATTTTGACTCGATACCAACAACACTGTTAAAAGAAATGATATTTTTTAAGAGGGAATTTCTGCTACTGAAGAACTTATTATTTTCAGGGGATTTTCGAATCCAAAGGTTTTGCTCCTTCGAAATTTTCTTTCCGATCTGTCAAGATATCGTTTTTCAAGGGATTTTCTTGATTTTCTGGTTTCAATTCTTGGGGGTTTCTTCAATCTAAAAAAAACAATCCGGTATGGGGAATTATTCGAATCCCCAAAATCCCCCCTTCTGACTTAAAAAAAACAAATATTTATAGGGCGAACTAGGGTTTGTTTGAGAGGAGCGGGGGGAGACAAAATTAAGTGGGGTGACAGTGAGCGTGGAGGGAACAGGATCGAGTGGGGTGTGATGGAGGTAGTGGAGGTGTCAGAGTAGTGGAGGCGTGTGATGTAACGTGGTAGGGAAAATCAGTGGGGGGTGTGTGCGGCGGCTAGGGTTTAGGGTAAAGGGGAGGAAGATGAGAGGATGGCGAAAAGGAGGTGGTGGAGAGGTGAGCGCGGCGGAGATGGAGGTGGAGAGGCGACGATGTGAAGAAGAAGGAGAAAGAGGCGGAAGATCCGAAGAAGAAATGAAGGGGAACCCTTTTTAGGGTTTCCCTTATTTCTTTTGAAAATGGATCGGACCCGGTCCATAAACGGACTGGGTTAATTTTAGACCGAGTATTAAGAGAATAGGCTAATAAATTAAAACACTAATTATTCTAAAAATTGAGATAAGAGATATGGGCTAGTCCAAAAATATTTAGGAGTTAATCGGACTTTGATTTGGGGTCCGGTAAGTCAAAATACGGACTAAGTGCAAAAAATAGTTTGGCTTCTAAATTTAAATAAAAGACATGTTTGAACAATTTGTGTTAAATATTGTTCAATATAAAATGTGCAATCATCAATCCTCGGATAAAAATTGGCGTTGTAATAGTCGTGCAATAATATTTAGAAAATTCGTACTGAAATAAATACTATTATTTAATTCTGCAAAGATAAATGCGATGTGTGTGCATAAGCTGGTAAAATGCCGAAATGATAAAAATTGTGAATTATAATAATAATAATAACAATAATAATAATAATAATAATAATTAGTAACTGTAATATAATAAGGAAACCCCGATTTTGATAAAAGGCTAATAATAATAGTAAAATATAATATATATATTTTTAATTTTCCCGAAAATGTTAGAAGCGAAAAATAGGTATTTTGGAAGAGAGGCGGGACAAAATTGGGTGTCAACAGCAGATATCCCTCTGGAGGCGATCATCCATAAGGTAAGCATTAACCCTGATTGCCAGCAGATCAAATAAAAAAGGTGCCTGATGTCGGAGGAACGCAGTCAATTCGATAAAGAAAAGGTAGCCCGGCTAATTGAGCGTTGAGTGATCAGGGAGGTAAAATATCCGGACTGGTTGGTCAATGTCGTGGTACTCCCTAACAAACCTGATGGCTTTCGAATGTATTTAGATTTGAAAGATTTAAATAAAGCATGCTTGAGGAACTCGTAGCCCATGCCCCGTCTAGATTAGATGATCGACTCGGTGGCTGGGCACGAATTACTCAGCTTTCTGGACGTGTTTTCAAGGTTCGCCTAAATTTAGTTGGACCCTACGGACCAGGAAAAGACTTCGTTCATCAGGGAGAACGAGACCTACGGCTATAGTGTCTTGTCTTTTAGCTTGAAAAACGCAGGGGTCACCTTTCATCTGCTGACCCATCAGATGTTCCAGCATCAAATGGGCCTGGGCATTGAAGTTTATTTGGATGACATAATTGTTAAATCCCTGGGAACAGAAGAGCATATAAGACATTTGCAGGAAGCATTCGATATTCTCTGTGCCCACAACCTGAAGTTGAATCCAGAAAAATGTGTTTTCGGGGTCGGCTCCGGAAAATTCTTAGGTTGCATAGTATCCAACAGGGGTATCGAGGTTAACCCGGATCACATTCAGGCCATCAAACAAAAACCGGACATCCTTGATAATACTAGAAAGGTGCAACAGCTAGTTGGGAGAGTGGCCTCGCTAGGCAGATTCATGTCTCGATTGTCCGAGGTTGCCAGAATAGCGTGCTAAAAAAAAAAGAACTGCGAGTGGACTTTAGAATGCCAACGGGCTTTGAGAGATTTGAAGAAATACTTGTCAAATCCGCCCCTGCTAGCAAGACCGAACGAATGAGAACCCATGCTAGTTTATTTGGCTTTTTCAGAAATCGCGGTAAGTGTTATGCTCGTTCGCGAAGAAAAAGGTACGCAATCCCCTATCTATTGAATCAGATTTTTGGGTTTTAAGAAAACTAACGGTATTTATCTCTTTCATGTACAATTAGGAGTGAATTTTCTATCCTTTTTTAACTTATAATTCGTTATTACTCTTTTATTGTGGTAGCCATAGTTTTCTTGCATTATGGAGAAAATGTCTTAACATTTATGATTTTAATAAGTGAATGAAGTCTATAAAAAAGTACAAAAAATAAATCTAAGTAAATCTCATAGTTTTTTCTTTGAATAAATAAATTTGAATTCGTGGATTTCTTTTTTAAAAATGGGCTTAAGGTATAAAGTTCATTAGCCTATTAGAGATAAATAAAATTTTGGTTAATAAGTATTTATAAAAAAAGCATCTATAAAAATTAATATATTGTATATATATAATTAAAAATTATGTATAAAATTTGTCGGTTCGGTTCGGTTTTTTCTTCGGTTTGCTTTTAGTAAAACCAAAACCAAACCTAATATTATCGATTTTAAAAGTTTAAAACCAAACCAAACTCAACCCAAGTAAATATCAATTTATTTAATCGGTTTGGTACGGTTTGGATCGATTTTTAACCAAACCCTGAACACCCCTAGTTCTAGGCATTCATTTAGGACGTAAGCCTCGAGAACTTTGCTAGATTTGAGCCAAAATTGCTTAACAAATTCTTTTTTAAATGTTAAATATCCAAAAGTTAATTCATAGTAAATTCTCAAACTAAAAATCTCAAAAAGTCAAAAGTTTTTTCTAATTGTTTATCCTAATTTCATAATCTTTTCTCTTTATTGTTTATGGAGTAACAGATACACTTCATACCTTTTGTATGCAAAGTGCAAACAACAAAGCAAAAGAGATTTGTCCTCTAATTCTTACTATGCTACCACGCTTGCATTTTCCTTCTTGGTGCTTTATTTCTTCGAGATTTTTTAACATTCTTTAATTTATCTTTCTTAAGATAGTTTTATTTTAGAATTTCTTTTGATATCACTCTGGTTTAGATAATGTTTTGAAGATCTATTCTGGCTTATATTATATAAGTATTACTTTGTTATCTAGTTTAGGTTTTAAAATAATAATTATATGTTATTGTCATTTTTATCCTTGACTTAGTTGGACAGAATATCATTTTTACAAATCTAATTATGTCCCATCATAGTCATGTTATTGGTATAATGGATCTTTATGTCATTCAACTTTTCCAAGAATTTTTTAATGGTATGAGCATATGTTAGCCTGTTTATAATAAATATATACATTTTCCTACTCCTTTTTTATTTTTATTTTATGATAATTAATATTTTTTATTTTATTAATTTATAATATACTAAAAATTAAATATTCATTGGACTTATGACTCGCCTTATGCCCATGCCTTTTAAAATACTGGTGGCAACATTAACTCATGAAAATATAATCCGTTTAACTCGTCCAAATTTGAACCAACTCATTTATTAATTCGTTTCATTTTGACCCGTCATTCAACCCAAACCATCCACTTACCATTCCAGAAATTGTGCAACCCCAAGAAGTGCATCTGCAGAAAAAGAAAAATACACAAATTTAGTAGTACATATTTTATTAGTACTAGAAAACTATCAACTTTTCATTGCGGTAAAGGGTAGATTGGTTTAAAATTGAGTACACTCCAAAATTACCTGCCAATTATGTTGGACCACTGTCCTATTGAGTGCTTCATTTTCGTACGATAATTTAGCAGCCATAATTGACACGTGTGGTCTATATCTTATGTCCCCAGTCTTTATTGTCTTGTCTAAGTTAACTTCCGTATCAAGGTTTCCGATCATCGACCTGAACTTTTCCGGCAACTTTTCCGGCTTTACTGCTTTTCCTACATTACCGTAAAATATTTTACAATATTTTACTTATTATATAAACAGTGACAGCATAAAAATCTTTACTTGAGTCAAGAGTCTTTCGGAAACAGCCTCCCTACCTTTCGAGGTAAAGGGTAAGGCTTGCATACACTTTACCCTCCCCAAATTTCACATTGTGAGATTTTACTTGGTATGTTGTTGTATATTTCATGTAAAGAGAAAATAATTATTTTTATACATCTTAGCCTCTCCAGACCCCATTTGTGAGACCACACTGGACATGTTGTTGTTGTTATAAAGAGAAAATAGTTAAGTAGAAATTTGATGGAGAAAACCCCTGAAAGTTAATATGTGCAAGACAGTTCATGACATGATTTTCATGAATCTTACAACTCTTTTATAGATAAATTTTGTTCCACAATTTTAAAATTCCTCGATTAGTCGTGGCTCGTGAGATTTGTTGGGTGGCCGTATAAAAATTTATATTGGTAGCTTAAAAGAATAAGAAACTATATATGAGGTATAGGAATATTTGACTTGCTTGGGAAAAATCATGTAGGCTTATCTAAAGAATGATAATATTATATCATGTTAAGATTTTGAGGCCATTTTAGTATTACAATTTGGAAGATACCCTCAAAGCTTAAAACCAAGAACGTTTTCCCCCCCTTAAATTCTAAGATAAAAAGTTTCTACATCTTTATGATTAGTAGAGAGTAATCATCGGACACCCAATTGAGCCTGTACGGCGTTTTCTTTTTTCATGTAGGGTAATTATAACAGATATTTTTGAATTCACTACTTCACTACTACCCCTAATTCTGGCCTTCTAAAAAGAGTATATATCGGCTCTAACAATTTAATTGGCATCCTCTATCAAAATGATTAAAAAAAAATAAGTCTAATTTTCATGTATTCATAGCAAGCTAGAGAAGGCCTACATTAATTTCGACCGCTAAATCATGTCTTGTGTGTGCATGAACCATGCATTTGACTTCATTTTACTTTGAATGTTCAAAGCAATTATACAAATTCCCACAGAAAAATAAAAATTTGAAAAGATGGAGAAATCTTAGAAGTTCTTCCATCTTCTAATGAAAGAAAACAATATTTATCTAAGTAAATGTAATTGATTTGGCACGAAATTTAATTAGCTAAGAATCAAAAGAAGATTTTCCGAAAATTTGTAAGTTGGATGATCATTTTAAAAGTTTAGAGGATAATGTAGTATGGCAAATCTTCTTTTCAGCACCAAGAACTTGATTTTCCGACTAAAATGATTTTTTTTTAATGATTTTAAAGCGAAAAAAAAGAAGTAACATTACTTCATAATTAGCTTAATCTAAATGGGCCACCACTAAAAATGTGAATTTCCGAGGTATGTTCTCGTCAGAATGTTGTCAGCAAATATGAATTTTTTGACTGAAAATCTATCGACATACACATTTTGCGACAAGCAAATTTCTTCTGCGACGGAGGTCATCAGAAAATTTCACATTTTTTGAGTAGTGGCTATTTGAGAAATTATCTCCTTATAATAATTGAAAGAAAAAGAAAGAATGGAAATAACAAACCTTGTAATATGTTCAACAAAAGCTGAAGAAAACCACCATTGAATGAAGGATAATTCTGCAAGAGCTCAACTATATAACCTAAATTGGCCATGGGATTTTTAAACCAAAACAAGAATCTCTGCAAGACGACGGAGATAAATATTAACCATCGCCGGCAGAAACCTCTGATTGTCACTAGCTTCTTGTGCCTTTAACTCAAAGTAACCTTTACAAATATCTTCCTGGTTAGCCATTGTAACTTAGAAGAAACGAGCATGAATAGTTTTTAGATGATGATTTTTTTTTTATTTTTTTTTTGGTCTTGAAAGATACTATTATATTAAAGAGAAGTTTTTAGATGATGATGTTCACGGAAGGTCTATATTTATATAGTTATGCATGAAGATTTTAGTGAGCTGACATTTTCAATTAATAGAACACGGTTTTATATACCCTAATGGATTAATTAGTAAATTAATTGATGATTATATAAACATAAGATGGTCAGTTGTCAAAGTTTTAGTTAACGCAAATAAACTCCAAGAACACGGTGTATTACATTGTCTTTCGTCTTAAGATCCATTATAAAATTAACTGGTTGTCTGACTTCTAAAATATGCTTATTTGAAAAAAATATTTTTGGAAGAAACAATTTTAGAGAGTAGCAATTAATTTGTGTATGGATAATTAATTTAAAAAGCACATTTGTCAATATTAAAACATTAATTTGCGCTTGGTCAAGATTCGAAAAATGCTTCTGGAAAAAACTAGCTATTTTTTTCAACTTCTAAAAAACTGTATCTGTTTTACTACAAAACTGGTATTTACATTAAGTTCTCTAAAGATCTTCCAGTTCCTAGCCTGCCTGCCGCCAGGTAAAATATATCATTGCACCATGGACCGCAGCCCGGTTTCTTTCTTTTTATCTTGCACCAGTTCCTAGCCTGGCTGCCTCCAGGACTCCACCCAGTATTTGCATTCCCAGCCATTGATTGAGTTCTCTCCATATTGTTTTAAACCATTCACACTAAAAAATAGGTGTTGAGAATCTTCTATTTCTTCCTGATCACAAAGCAAACAATCAGCAGTAGTACATTCAATTCCCATACCAATCTTCCTGTCCTTTGTAAGCAACTTGCCCATTTTTCAAATAATTTATTTTACTTATTTGATAATTATTTATAATAAGTCATGACCTGATAGTGTGAAAAACTTTTATAATATTGTCAGTGTATTTTCTATTACATAAATATAGGCACAGCCCGATCTGATTGTTTGTTTTGATTACCATTAGAAGCGGATATATGAAGTGGAATCCAGAGCCAAAATGACATGTTTTTGGAGCTAATACTCCAAAATAGGATGCCTTTTTTTTTTTATACCAAAATGGGTATTTCGTTGGTTATCCAACGAAATACACGCAAGCAACACTGTTCCGGTCGGGTATTTGTTGCATTTCACTACACTTGTAGCGAAATGTAACAAATATATATATATTTTTTTTTGGCATTTCGTTGGTATATGAACGAAATAGGTTTTTTTTTTTTTTGTATTTCGTTAATTAAAAAACGAAATATGAAAATAATTTTTTTTTATTTCGTTCATATAAAAACGAAATAGGAATTTTTTTTTTTTGTATTTCGTTTATAAAAAAACGAAATATGAAAATATTTTTTTTATTTCGTTTATATAAAAACGAAATAGGAAAATATATATATATATATATATATTGCATTTCATTGGTATATGAACGAAATATGATAATTTCTTTTTTGTTTTTTTTGCATTTTGTTTATATTCCAACGAAATAGGAAATTATAATTTTTTTTTATTTCGTTTATAGAAAAACGAAATAGGATTTTTTTTTTTTTTTTGCATTTCGTTCATATTCCAACGAAATAAGAAAGTATATATATATATATTTTGCATTTCATTTATATTCCAACGAAATAGGATTTTTTTTAATTTTGTTCATACCCTTTTTCTGCTCTCCTTATCCTCTCCATTCTCCATTCGCCATTCTCCCTTCTCCATTCTCTGTTCTTCATCTACCTCCATTCTTCCTCTTCTTCCATTCTTCAATCTTTTCTTCTTTTTCTACTAATCCTATCACAAGGATTCCTCAACTTTTGCTCCATAATCTTCTTCATATTGAGGTAATTTATTAATTTTATAAATTTTTACATATATTTTTTGATTTAGTCATTATAAATTAGTTCACATTTATTTTTTTGATTTATTTATATCTTATACTTAGTGTAGTAGACTATAATTAAGAATACAAAAGTTACAAATTTAATTAATCAATAGTTGGTAATTTCAGTCGTTGCTTCAATTAAAAAAAACTTAAAAAAATGTTAGTAGAGTTTATTGGTCAACGAACTATAATTAAAATACTAAAAAGATCGTCGAAGCTATTGATTAAAAAGGTCTAAATTTATATTATAAAATGTTCTTTTAGTTAGTCATTTTCATAGAACAACAGTTAAAAAAAAGATGAAGAAATTGTGAGGAAAGTAAGATTGTTAAATATAACATAAAGATATTTGTATCATTTGTTGGGTCATTTTCTATGATCAAATTGTGACTAATCGTTGGAGATTATTTTCTGTTGATAAGCATGAAGAATTTTTATTTTTCAAATTAAAAGTATAAGATCAAGAAACTGTGAGGAAGTTGGACTTGTTTTTGAAGCTAATAGACAAAAATAGCATGTCCTTTTTTTTTTAATACCAAAATGGGTATTTCGTTGGATAACTAACGAAATACTGTTCCGATCCGGTAAAAAAAAAATTAACTGTCCTTGCATCCCCTCTCCAATCATATGGTTTGTTTTAAATAGAAAAGAAGTAGTTATATGTAAGATGAATACTATTATGGCAATTAATTATGAGCTTAACCAAAAGTTTAATTACATTTCGTTGACCACATAGGGAACTGCAATTATTTTTTGACAGTTGTACTCTTATTAATTTTTTTCCTTTTCTCACGTGATAATATATCTTATAGTTTGACCTTTGTTGACTTTCCTTTTGAATATATAGTAAACAATTGTGTAATGTGTTGTCAATTATTCTAACAGCAGTGGCTTGGTGTTGCAATGTTATAGATATGGATCGCCCCAAAGTCACTGTACATCCAGGTCTAGAAAACTATGATTTATTAATACTCTAGCAACAGCATCGATCCCAGGCTGTGTGGGATGGAAAATTGACTGGACAGAACACGTGTTTAACTATACGTCGTGCGAATCATGAATTCTGGAATCACGTGAGGCATTACCCTTTACATAATCGCATCCTTAATTACTTTGAGAGGTGTGGATTTGGGGGAGTTTTAGCAGTAGGTAATGTGCAGTATGATGAAGGAATCCTCACTGCACTTATTGAGAGATGGCGTCCAGAGACGTATACATTTCATATGCAGACTGGCGAATATGTCATCACACTGCAGAATGTCGAGGTGTTATATGGCATTCCCGTGGATGGCCACCCATTGGTGCAGAAAAATGTTAAAAATATAACTAAATCAACGTGGCGGGAATTAATGTACGACCTTACTGGTTGGTTGCCTGGAGAAGAAACAATTATAGGTAATAGCTTGTTGGTAATAACACAATTATCTAATCATTTGGAAACCTTGATTGCCAAGAATGATATTATTGATGAACACACTGATGAGGCTGAGGTACAAAAGAGGGTCAGGTTGTACTTGCTTTGGTGGATTGGTGGCACTATATTCCCTGATAATACTGGTTCAAAGCTTAGTTTACACTTTTTGCTTGACATAATAGACCTTGATGCAATCGGCGGGAAAGCTTGGGGAGCAACAACATTATCATACTTGTACAATTGTCTATGCGGTGCTTCGATGGCTAATAGCCGTTCCACAGGCTTTCTTCAATAAACCGTTGTAAGAATCAAAGACATTTGTCGTCATAGCCCCCACCTATAACCACCGTCCTTATACAATGTTCATTTTTCCTTCGAAAGCTCGCTTAACCACATATGCGCTGCAGGTGACAAAGTTTTGATTTGTTGCATCCTCATTTGGTATTTCTTCTTCTGGTGCTCTGTAGCAGCCAACTAAATTAGCTTCTCAAGATCAGAGTTAAGAAACTTTTTGTTAAAGTTACTTTTTAAATGTCGAACACAAAATCTATGATGTGTGGTGGGTGGCTGTAACCATTCATGTGTCATTACACATTTCAAGATCCCTTGGTGACGTTCAGAAATTAGTCCAATTCCTTTTCTATCACAAACAACATGTCTCCATAAAAAACTGAGAAACCAAGTCCATGACTCATAGCTCTCACGTGCAACTATGGCATATGCAAGTGGAAAAATATTTCCGTTTGCATCAATGCCAATAGCAATCAACAATTTCATCTCATACTTACCATAGACATGGGTGCCATCTATTGAGATGACCGTCCTGCAACTTTTGAATCCATCGATACTTGGTTTAAAGGCCCAGAAAAGATACTTGAAGATGTGTTCGCCTTGCATTGTAGTTGACTCGTGTGTCCACTCAACAATAGTGCCCGGATTGAAATGTTCTAGGGCAGCCATGTATTGAGGCAATGCCCTAAAAGAACCTTCGAAATCACCATACACCATCTCAAAAGCTTTCTTACGTCCTTTTTGCGCTTTTCTATAACTAGAAGTATAGTGATGGATGCCTTTTATAGTTTCCTGAACAAACTTAATACTGATTTGTGCATTGATCATAACATATGGTATCAATGAAGTAGCAATCATGTTGCTATTCAAATTGAAATGATCCTCTGTATAATCATTCGTGTCACAATTATGTGGCTCAATCATTTTTCCTGCTTTCCACATACCACTTCCGATCAACGAAAAACGGATCATCCAACTACAACCTTCCTCATGCCGCTTGCAAATAACCTTCCAAAATGTACCTTTGGCTTGATCTGTTTTAAATTCTTTTTTGTGGGTTATATTATAGAGTCTCACTGCACCTTTCATTTGCTTCTTGCTGTGAAATAACATACCTATTTGTATGTACAAGAAAAAATATCAACTCCTAATTACACCAATTAAAATCACAAAATTCAAAAATAATATATTATTAAAAAAATTAGTCGCACCAAACTAACCTGATTTGATAACTTTAAGATTACTGGAATTCCAAAGTGCAGCCCAAACAGACCCGTTATCTCTCATGTATGCAAAATCTTCCGGTTCTACTTCTTCTGTATTATCCAAATATGGGATCACATTTGAATGATAATTAACACCAAGATTACTGGGGGCCGCAACATCGTCATCAGAATCGTCACCGTCGGCAGACGATTGATCATCGTCCGTCCCTTCATGATCTAATGGACTATCGCTATCCGACTCATTTATTATATCATTAGCTAAATCGTTATTGCTCACAATTTGTGTGAGCTGAGTCAACGCGGGGTTATCTTCAAAATTGTTATGCCTATAAATAAGAAAAAATCATAGAATTTACAAGTCAAACACAATTCTACAATCCATGAATAAAGTGAATAAAATATGATTATATTTACCTATCACTGTCACCAGGATGTGAAGGGCGTCGTACATTACAATTCAAATTATGCAACTGCGTAGTAGCATTACTTGGTCCACCCGTCTCACGATTCTGTCCACTCCAATCAAAGTTATGATCGTGCGTTGAAGCCATACCATCATACTGTGTACCATAATTAGTTGTATCATTTGACTGACTACCAAATCCTACAATTGTTTGTTGTTGAACTACACCCCTTGAAAAACCAATATTCAAACTTGAGAGATAGGTAGTACCTCAAAAATCGAACTCATTGTCGGTTGGTACTTCAAACTGGGTAGAGCGTTGAACTGTAGCATACATGTCAAGCGCCGCTATACATATGTGATTTTTAAAAATCTCAGGACAACGAAGAAATGACGATAAAGATTCATCGTCCGTAATTGGCATCTCACCATAAATTGGTGAACCAACGGCTGTAAATGAACTTGGACATCATCCGGTTATAACCACCGATAGTTCAGGATAATTTATGAACATTTTACTCCTTAAGACGCGTTGCAGACGATCATATTTTAGGGAAATTGGAAACCTTTGCCCTATTTCAGGACCACAGTTGTATCTAACCGAACCTACTTCATACACAACTTCACCTCCACAAAATAAATACACTTTAACATGAGTTTCCGTCATCTTTTATGAAATAGATGAGAGAAAAAATAAAAGTTGAAGGATATGAAACAGATAAGAGAAAAACAATAGATGAAAGATATGAGATGGATAAAAAAAAATTGAAAGACGAATGATATACCATAGGTAAAGATAGAACAATATTTATAAACGGAGAAAAGTAAAAAAAATTCGCAAATTAAGTCACGAAATGTAAAAGATATTATTTTGACAACTATTCAATGCTCGTCTGAAACTGATTGAACTAACAGAAATGAACAAAAAAATAAAATTAAAACCATATCGATATGGAGAGCAGAAAAACGGTAAAAAAAAAGGGGTTTTTTTGTTATATACCTGCGAAATGGAACAAAACATTTCGTTGGTATATAAACGAAAAAAATAATTATTTTCCTATTTCGTTTTTATATAAATGAAATACAAAAAAAAAAATTATCCTATTTCATCGGTATATGAATGAAATACAAATATATATATATATATATATATATATATATATATATATATATATATATATATATATATATATATATATATATATATATATATATATTTCCTATTTCGTTTTTATATAAACGAAAAATAAATTATAATTTCCTATTTCATTGGAATATAAACGAAATGCAAAATATATATATATATATATATATATATATATATATATATATATTTCCCTATTTCGTTTTTATATAAACGAAATAAAAAAATATATTTTTATATTTCATTTTTTTATAAATGAAATACAAAAAAAAAATTATACTATTTCATTCATACACCAACGAAATACAAAAAAAATAAATATATTTTCCTATTTCGTTTTTATATGAACGAAATAAAAAAAATCATATTTCATTTTTTAATAAACGAAATACAAAAAAAAAAAATTTGTTACATTTCGCTACAAGTGGAGCGAAATGCAACAAATACCAGACTGGAACAGTGTTGCTTGCGGGTATTTCGTTGGATAACCAACGAAATATCCATTTTGGTATAAAAAAAAAGGCATCCTATTTTGGGGTATTAGCTCCAAAAACATGCCATTTTGGCTCCGGACTCTATGAAGTGGTCACTTTAATCAAGCTAAAATGGTGTGGTTGTTATACCCCATTTTAATCGGGTTAAATTAGAGTACAACATTTTGGTGATTCCTATTTGTTTTATTTAAGGAGTCGCCACCTAATTAATTTAACGGTGAATTAGGACACCCAGATGTTAACTAAGGTAAAGTTAAAACTAAACCTCTGTTAATAGTCTGCTTAACCAATGTGATTCTAGGTAAGGGTTCAATTAGTCTAAAGGGAAGGTATTAGGCACCCTTTAAGACCCATTAACAATGGTTAACCGACCGGACTTATGATTAGTTAGGCTAAGGGTAAATATAGTATTATAAATGTTTGGGAAATAACTTATAAATATAGCTAAAGTTTTTAAAGGAAAAGGTAATAATGTTATTAGAAATAAGACTTGTAAAAATAATAATTTGTATAAAAGAAGAGTTTAGTCATGAACTGAAGGAGCACGGGATATGTAGCGTTTTAAAACATAATTGAAAATAACTCTGGGAGGCCTTAACTAATTTTTGTTTTAAGAGTACGGACGAGATGGAATCTTCCTTCTCCCTTTTTTATCATGTTTATTAACTATAGCTAAAAATGTATGTGTTTGATTTAAACCCGAAGAGTTGTTTATAAAATGTATTCGAGTTCATATTTGTATATCAGTAATACCTTAAGATTCCCAATATAGTAGGAATAAAGAATACGTGTTCATGGCTTTACACTCTTGAAGATCAATTATTTTGATATAGATAAATATTATAAGTATTATAGATAATTTAATATAAAAGGAGAAAATGGCATTATGGAATTAAATATTAGTTCTTCCTACCCATTTACTAAAACCAACCCGACTAAATTCGCTAAGGTTCGCCTAATCTAAACAAATAAAACAAGTAAAATGTTAGTCATGTAATTACAAATTAAATGCACAAAGAAAATAAAATAAGAAAAGTAAAATGATTTAAATGGGCTCAGCCCACTTTAGTATTGCTGCTGTTTGTTGCCACTGTTATGGGCCTCGGCCCAGAATTCTTTTTGATTTCTTGGCTGCGGATGGGGCTGACTCGAGAGGAGGATTTTGTTGGGTTTTTAGCCCAACACCGGATGTGGAGGAAGAACGAGTTCCTCGGGCTCGTATGCGATGTTCATGCATAAAAACGGAAGAAAAGGATTAGTATATAATCGATGAATAAGGTCAAACATGTAGAATACAAACTCAACCAAATCAGCAGATTGTGTATATTCTATGTATATTTGAAGTATACCTTGTGTATACGTAGGTATATGATCTCACAGCCTTAACAACGTTAAAGCATTTATAACGTACTGAAGCACATAATCTGCCCAGCAATGGCAGTAGACATTAGAAGAAAAATTATACAATATGCTAAGGCAAACAACATCAACACAGCAATAGCAGTGAGTATTGCAGGAAAACTGCCTAGTATGTTAAGGCAAACAACATTGGAGTTGTCACACCCCTTTTTTGCCCCCGCGCTATAAACGCGCAGGTTTTTATTATTAAAGGGTTTTTCCATTTGAAGTGACGGTTTTGAAAAGGGATTATGTATTTACTCAGAGTCGCCACTTGGAATTGAGTTTTGGTGTTCCAAGTCACCTAATGAATCCCTAATAAAAAGGAAATGACTCTTTTATTATGGTCCGCGAAAACAAAAGACCGGGTAAGGAATTCTGTTGACCGGGGAGAAGGTGTTAGGCATTCCCCGAGTCTCGTGGTTCTAGCACGGTCGCTTTATCGACTTATATTTAGCTTAAATTAATCTTTGAATATATTATGGATTTGAGCCTTAATTTGCTCGTACTTTTATTGTTGAACATTTATTGGTTTTAAACCGGATGCGTAACCGCATTCCGAATCTTCTAGGCGTTTCAAAGTAAGATGCATAACTGCATTCTTATTCGAAACAAAATTAATTATTAAAACGAGTTTGGTAAGGTACGTAACCGCATCCTTGAGTTATTAAAAAGCACGTCTCGAAATAGGATACGTAACCGCATTCTTAATCGAAACAAACGTCTTGAAACGTGCCTAAAACTCGTCTAGCGTTAAAGACAATTATTTGTCTCTAAAATTCGAGACTTATTGTTATTTGGTTATTATTAATTTCTTATTATTATTTCACTATTTTTGACAACGGGTTTTAAAATAATTCGCGACCCATCTCGCTCCTTCATAATTAATTAATCAGGTCTTGATGTTAATCTAGGCCTGATTCATTTTTTCTTATTTACGGAACAAAACTCGCAACCGATTAAATTTGCAAAGGCAATCACTGGCCAATTCAGAATCAAATTCCAATCCTGATTAATTCACGCGGTCCATATTCCTTTCGAATCACTAAGACGCAATAGATTAACAAAATGCCAGGAGAGAAACATGGAGCAGTAGCTTGTGAACCCCTTTTTAATCTCAAAATCTTGAGCAAACCAAATAATTCAGTGACCTTTAATTCTTTTATTAGTATTGTAATCAAATCTCATGAAGAAAAGAAAACATCTATCCATGCTATGCATATGTGGAGCTAAGCAGTAAACAAAACTCAAAAAAAAAAAAAAAAAAAAAACCATCCTTTAAAATCTAGTCCATAACAGAACGTAAACCATGCAAACATTTTTTTTTTTACCACTAAATAAATTTCCATGAGCACTATACAAATCCATTTAAAACATCAACATGACCCAGGTTTAAAACGAACAGAAACTGTAGCTAAATTGTTTCCTACGAACCAATATTAATCATTATTTTGAACAATTAACAGATTTTTAAGAATTAAGAGTGTGAAAGTAGGCCTCAAAGAATTAACCCAAGCTAAAAATATGTACATGAACAGAAATAGAAACCAGCCAAAAATAATGGAAAAAGACGACTAAACTATGAATAGAAAAATAAGAAGAAGACATCAAATGTTTTTTCTTTTTTAAAAAAAAAAAAAAAAAAAAAAGATTCTGCAAATAACGAACTGAAGCCGTAATTTAGTATTATTAAGATAATCAAACGGCATAGATCAAAACTAATTCATTCTCTGTCCAAAATATAAAATAAGTACGAAGCTCATAGCATCATATTTATAATCATGCTCAAATATGTTCATATAATCAGATCCAAATGAGATTTAAATACATATGAGAGTATAAACAAAGAAAGAGCATATGAACCTCAAATCACACCGGAATGAACCTGCTGTAGCCTTGGACCTCGACAACACCTAGACCGGACAACTTCGAACTCGATAACACATTTTTTTTTTTTTGAGAATGAACCTATAATGATCTAATCATGAGTTCCATGGTGTCTATGAAGGTATTTTCAGGTGGGTTTTAATGACAGAAAAAAACAGTGCGGTGTTTGGGATGATTTTCAGGTGGGTTCGTTGGTTTTCGGTGGTGACGGGAATAGGGTGGTGTTTATAGGTGAAGAAATGAAGATGATAGGTGGAGGTGACGGTGGTGAATGGGTGGTGGTTTGTGGTAGTTTAATGGTGAGCTAGTGAAGAAAAACAAATGAAGAAAATGATATTGTTTTTGGTCGGGATCTGTCCGTTTTCCAGTCTCTCTATCTACTGTGTATATGTTTTTCTTGCGTCTATTTTCTATCTTATCTATAGTGTTTTTTTCTCTATGTCTGCATGTGTATTGTCATAAAGATGATGATGATTTTTTTTTTTTTTTTCTATCTACTATTCTATATGTGTATGGGTTATGTGCAGGTTTTAGGATGGAGAAAGAAAATGATGGTCATCTTTTTGAACAGCCAGAATCCCGGCTCCTGCTGGGATTTTTAAGTCTTAGAAAATTGAAGAAGGAGGAAACTTCTCTCTCTTCGTGGTTCCCACCCCTAACAATAATCCCCCAATTCACGTGTTCCTTTGTGCACAAAAACAGACCCTAAATCCGCTGGGCCCCTTTTTGTTATCCCCTTTTTATGAAAAAATGTTTCCACTAAAAACGTGACCCCCTTTTTCTTATTTTTGTGATAAGGTTTGTTACGGAGCTTTGTCATTATGTGATGAGGTGGTGTAATCCCATTTGCTCATCATTTTTTTTTTAAATGTAAAAATAAAAATAAATAAATAAAAACAAATATATATATATATATATTTAATAACTAATTCTAGATAACTGAAAAGAAAGAAAAAAAAAATCTTAAAATAAATAACTGTCTAAGCAAAATTAAAACCTACAAAGCATATTTTTGTAATTTTCTTTCTTTAAAATACAAAACTTATACTCTAAAAATAGCAAATATTTTGTTCTTTTTGATTTTCGCAAATAAGCCTACTAAATAAAAATAGAATAAAATCGACACGTCAAGAATTAAAATTAAAAGACATATTTAAACACTATAAGGTGAAATACACGGGGAGGGTCAAAAATCACGTGTCTACAGCTGTCCCTGTTTGATTGGGAACACGAAGAGTTTTCAAACAAACAAGTAGACAAAGAGACTAGTTTGACCCTACTGTTGTTCTAAAAGGAAGGGAAAGAAAGAAGATAATGCAACCGAGCCCTGGTTTTGGGCATCCTACATATCCCGGGTTATAAGGGAATCAGGTCACGTGTAGTTCAAGAGTAAGAAGGGAGATGAAACATATTGAGGTGAATAGTCGAGCGAGGTCCTGTCGAGGCTCCGGTCCGCGGTCCTATTATTACATCAAATGAAAGATAAAAGTTAAAAATAAAATACAAGTACAAGACCCTATCTATGCAGCCTCTCTTGAATCTTGACTTGAACCTTCATGCTTGTTTCTAAACTTTAAAATTTAAAGTCATCCCTATTCTCCAGGCGGGACTACTGCTACTTCTGACTGAACTTGAAAGCAACCCAAAGTACACCCCATTCTTCAGGCGGGCTCCTGAGCTTGAAATTGAAAAGCAGTTGAATGTTGACCCTATTATTCAGGCGGGCTCCTGAACTTGAAATTGAAAGGTGGCCCTATTCTCCAGGCGGGTTCCTGATCATCCCATTCTTCAGGCGGGTCCTGACTTGTTTCCCATTCTTCAGGCGGGTCCTGACTTGTTCCCACTCTTCAGGCGGGTCCTGACTTGCTTCCCATTCTTCAGGCGGGTCCTGCAAATTACCAAAAACAACGAACACGAACAAAATTTCCTGTCCCAGTTCATACCAGGAAATTTTTTGGTGAGTGTTAGCAAAATTATAAACTATAAAATAATTTAATTATGGAAGTAAAATCAAATGTACTAACTAGGAAGTGCGTCCCTTAACTATACCCCCTTTTCCCAGGAGGGTCTTGATAAACTATACCCCATTTTCCAGGAGGGTCTTGATAAACTAGATCCCATTTTCCAAGAGGGTCCTGATGAACTAACCCACCCATTTTCCAGGAGGGTCTTCATAACTAAATCCCATTCTCCAGGAGGGTCCTGATAAACAAAATTCCATTTTCCAGGAGGGTCCTGATAACCTAAATCCCATTTTCCAGGAGGGTCCTGCTAACCTAAATCCCATTTTCCAGGAGGGTCCTGATGAACTAACCCCCATTTTCCAGGAGGGTCCTGACAACTAAATCCCATTTTCCAGGAGGGTCCTGACAACTAAATCCCATTTTCCAGGAGGGTCCTGATAACTAAATCCCATTCTCCAGGAGGGTCCTGAGTTACTAAATCCCATTTTCCAGGAGGGTCCTGACAACTAAATCCCATTCTCCAGGAGGGTCCTGAATTACTAAATCCCATTTTCCAGGAGGGTCCTGATAACTAAATCCCATTCTCCAGGAGGGTCCTGATAAACAAAATTCCATTTTCCAGGAGGGTCCTGATAACCTAAATCCCATTCTCCAGGAGGGTCCTGAAAAACTAGATCCCATTTTCCAGGAGGGTCCTGATGAACTAACCCCCATTTTCCAGGAGGGTCCTGACAACTAAATCCCATTTTCCAGGAGGGTCCTGACAACTAAATCCCATTTTCCAGGAGGGTCCTGATAACTAAATCCCATTCTCCAGGAGGGTCCTGAGTTACTAAATCCCATTTTCCAGGAGGGTCCTGACAACTAAATCCCATTTTCCAGGAGGGTCCTGATAACTAAATCCCATTTTCCAGGAGGGTCCTGATAACTAAATCCCATTCTCCAGGAGGGTCCTGATAAACAAAATTCCATTTTCCAGGAGGGTCCTGATAACCTAAATCCCATTTTCCAGGAGGGTCCTGACAACTAAATCCCATTTTCCAGGAGGGTCCTGATAACTAAATCCCATTCTCCAGGAGGGTCCTGAGTTACTAAATCCCATTTTCCAGGAGGGTCCTGACAACTAAATCTCATTTTCCAGGAGGGTCCTGATAACTAAATCCCATTCTCCAGGAGGGTTCTGAATGACTAAATCCCATTTTCCAGGAGGGTCCTGATAACTAAATCCCATTCTCTAGGAGGGTCCTGATAAACAAAATTCCATTTTCCAGGAGGGTCCTGATAACCTAAATCCCATTTTCCAGGAGGGTCCTGCTAACCTAAATCCCATTTTCCAGGAGGGTCCTGAGTTTTGTCATCGTGATACTTGCGCCTTGCATTTTTCAGAATGTACCTGCAGGCAGCGAATAAAATTTTATGTCCCTGTTTCAAACAAAGAAAAATTTGTGAGTTTCAAAACTTTGTGGTTGGTTTATGGCTTGTCTGTGAAAGTAACTGCTTTTTGCACTCATCTTGTTTGGCTCTGCTTTTAGACAGTTATCGCATCCTGTTGACCCACGGCATTACTGACTCAAACATGGTTTCCAAAATGTCTCAGAAGTAACTTCAACACCAGACCATAGATCTCTTGTTTCATAATGTCCGTTAACTCAAACTTTATTGAACCTTGTATTTCCCTGAATCCAAAACTTATTAATGGTCGACAGCTGGTTGAGTATCTTACGCCGACTGAATTATGTTACCTTCATGTGCTAGCCAAGATGTTTTTCTTCGCAATTGGGAAAACTGGTAGCAAGTTTTGTGATCCTTTCTTACTTATCTCACAACAGAATGACTCAAAGAAAGAGCTTGAAATCCAAACGACGAAAGCAAAATAAAAGATAAAGATGAAAAGAGGTTAACAGAAGGATGTCCTCTTCGAGAAAGAAAAGAATGGGGAAAACTTATCTGAATGTTGTAGCCAGCTCCAATGATATGACATGCATTTTGGCTTAATCAGTCTGATTTGTCCATCCTAATTATTCATAAACTCTTACTAACCCTTTGACTTCGAAACCGAATGTCTACACCCAACAACTGCGTCAAAATCAAGGCCTTCATACAATTAGTGGACCAACAAGTCTCACTCATGTTCAATTCTCTCAACTCCCCATCGCCTTATGGTGCTCGTGAGGGTTTTCACCAGTAAGACTCTCTCATTTTTTATATATTTTTTTTCATCTCACCATCGCCTTATGGTGCCCGTGAGGGTTTTCACCAATAAGACTCTCATTTTCAATTCTCTCAACTCACAATCGCCTTACGGTGCCCGTGAGGGTTTTCACCAATAAGACTCTCTCATTTTCATTTTTCTTCTATCTCCCTTATGCTGATGCCACAAGTGATGCCAATGATGCAAATGCCTTATACTCATAGCTTGCTCAGCCTTGACATTCTTAATGATTGATCTGAAGGTCTTTTATTTGGTTGTAACGTGGCTTTTGGATAGGGTTGGAAATAAAGGATGGCATGGAGGCTCAAAGACAATACAAAAGTAATAAGGGATGAGACTTACAACGTTTGGAATCGACTCAAAAGAAAATAATAACTTCTGTCCCAGTTTCTTCGAAACGGGAAATTTTGGATTCTCTTTGGTTGGACCGAACCCCAAAATAGGGTTGCCTACGTATCTTGTCTAGACAAGAATCAGGTCAGACGTAGTTCCGATTTTTTTTTTTTTTTTTTATTTTGTTGTTGTTGCTTTTTTTTTTTTTTTTTTTTATAATAATATTTATGAAAAGCTTGATTCCAAACGAGGGTTGCGAAAGAAAAATAAACTATGGCTCAAAAGGGGTAGCAAGGGATGACATAATGTATAGGTAGCAGAATAGACTGCCTTCGTCATATCAACCCTTAAAAATATCAAGCACCCAACAAGTAAATCAAAGGTAGGGAGATGAAAATCATACATAATATCTTTTCACTGCATCTGCATTGATGGCAGTTTCAGACATTGTGCCTTCTATGTCTGTCAGATACAAAGCACCATTGGGCAAAACCTTCTTCACCACGAATGGCCCGTGCCAATTTGGGGCGAACTTGCCTTTGGCCTCTGCCTGATGTGGAAGAATCCGCTTTAACACTAATTGACCCACTTCAAAATGTCTGGGGCGCACCTTTTTGTTGTGTGCTCGTGCTATCCTCCTTTGATACAGTTGACCATGACATACCGATGTTAATCTCTTTTCGTCAATCAGACTCAATTGCTCTAAACGAGTTTTGACCCACTCATCGTCATCAATTCCGGCTTCCTCAGTGATTCGAAGGGACGGGATTTCAACTTCTGCAGGTATAACCGCTTCGGTCCCGTATACCAACAAATAAGGAGTTGCACCTACTGAAGTGCGAACAGTTGTGCGATAACCCAATAAAGCAAAAGGCAACTTTTCATGCCATTGTCTCGAACCTTGCACCATTTTGCGCAGTATCTTTTTAATGTTCTTATTAGCAGCTTCCACAGCCCCATTTGCCTTCGGACGATATGGAGTTGAATTCCGATGTGTAATCTTAAACTGCTGACATACCTCACGCATCAGATGACTGTTGAGATTCGCCGCATTATCTGTAATCATTTTCCTCGGGATCCCGAACCTGCAAATGATGTTGGAATGAACGAAATCCACCACGGCGTTTTTAGTCACCGACTTGAGAGTTACTGCTTCCACCCACTTTGTAAAGTAATCGATGGCCACCAAAATGAACCTATGCCCATTGGACGCTTTCGGCTCAATTGGTCCGATCACATCCATCCCCCAAGCTGCGAAAGGCCATGAAGCAGACATTGTGTGTAATTCTGAAGGAGGAGAATGTATCAAGTCGCCATGTACCTGGCACTGATGACACCTACGAACGAAACGGATGGAATCCCGCTCCATGGTGAGCCAGTAATAGCCTGCTCGAAGAATTTTCTTTGCCAAAACATACCCGTTCATGTGCGGTCCACAAACTCCTGAATGTATCTTAGTCATGATAGTTGTAGCCTCTTTAGCATCTACATACCTCAAAAGTCCTAAATCTGGAGTCTTTTTATACAAAATTCCTCCACTTAAGAAAAATCCGCTTGCCAATCGTCGAATAGCTCTCTTCTGGTCACTGGTAGCATGTGCTGGATATTTCGCCGACTCGGTATATTCTTTAATATCATGGAACCAAGGCTCACCGTTAAGTTCCTCTTCAACTGTATTGCAATAAGCATGTTGATTGTGAGTTTGTATATGTAAAGGGTCAATGTGAGCCTTGTCTGGGTGCTGGAGCATTGAAGACAAGGTGGCCAAAGCATCAACAATCTCATTATGAATCCTAGGAATGTGCTTAAATTTTACTGTTATGAACCGTCTGCAAAGATCCTGCAAACACTGGTGATATGGTATAAGCTTCAAATCACGGGTTTCCCACTCTCCTTGAACTTGGTGGACTAGCAAGTCTGAATCCCCCAATACCAATAATTCTTGAATCCCCATGTCGATAGCTAACCTTAAACCCAAAATGCAAGCTTCATACTCCGCCATGTTGTTGGTACAATAAAATTGAAGCTGGGCTGTTACAGGGTAATGTTGTCCTGATTCTGAGATAAGAACGGCCCCTACCCCAACTCCTTTCCTGTTAGCAGCCCCATCAAAAAACAACTTCCAACCCGGATCGTTATCCGGAATGATCTCCTCGAGGCATGACACTTCTTCATCAGGAAAGTACGTTTTCAATGGCTCATATTCTTCATCCACTGGGTTCTCCGCCAGATGGTCTGCCAAGGCTTGGGCTTTCATCGCGGTCCGAGTCACATACGAAATATCAAACTCCGTGAGTAATATCTGCCATTTTGCAAGCCTGCCCGTGGGCATGGGTTTCTGAAATATATACTTCAAAGGGTCCAAGCGGGAGATAAGATAAGTAGTGTAGGACGAAAGATAATGTTTCAATTTTTGTGCAACCCAAGTCAAAGCGCAACACGTCTTTTCTAGATGAGTGTACTTAGCCTCATAAGTAGTAAACTTCTTGCTGAGATAATAGATTGCCTGTTCCTTCTTGCCTGTAACATCATGTTGACCCAATACGCAACCAAAGGAATTATCCAGAACTGATAGGTACAATATTAAAGGTCTCCCAGGCTCGGGAGGAACCAATACAGGTGGATTCGACAGATACCTCTTGATTTTGTCAAACGCTTCTTGGCATTCGTCAGTCCATTCAATCGCAGCATTCTTCTTTAACAACTTAAAAATGGGCTCACAAGTTGTTGTGAGTTGAGCAATAAATCGACTAATGTAATTCAACCTCCCAAGTAGGCTCATTACCTCGGTTTTGTTCTTTGGCGGTGGTAACTCCTGAATAGCTTTGATCTTTGCAGGATCCAATTCAATACCACGCCGACTGACTACAAACCCCAAAAGTTTCCCTGACGGGACTCCAAATATACATTTCGCTGGATTGAGCTTAAGATTGTACCTGCGAAGCCTTTCGAAAAATTTCACCAAATCCTTGACATGGTCAGACTGCTTTCTTGATTTAATGATCACATCATCCACATATACTTCAATTTCTTTATGCATCATATCGTGAAATATGGTGGTCATCGCTCTCATATATGTTGCCCCAGCATTCTTCAACCCAAACGGCATGACTCGATAACAATATGTACCCCATTCTGTGATGAAGGATGTCTTCTCTGCATCATCATCATCCATAACGATCTGGTGATACCCTGCGTAGCAATCTACAAAAGACGCAATCTCATGCTTAGCACAGTTGTCTAACAAAATATGGATATTGGGCAATGGAAAGTCATCCTTCGGGCTTGCTTTGTTTAGATCACGATAATCCACACACACACGCGTTTTGCCATCCTTCTTCGGAACGGGGACAACATTGGATAACCAAGTAGGGTATCGAGCGACTCGGATGACTTTGGACTCAAGTTGTTTTTCGATTTCTTCTTTAACCTTCACACTCATGTCTGATTTTAGTTTCCTTAATTTCTGCTTCACAGGAGGGAATGTGGGGTCAGTTGGCAATTTGTGAACCACCAATTTAGTACTTAAACCCGGCATATCATCATAAGACCATGCAAAAACATCCTTATATTTAAACAAAGCCTGGATTAATTCTTTCTTGGAATGTGGTTGAACATGCACACTTAGCTTAGTTTCCCTGACATTATCTTGATCTCCTAGATTGATTGCTTCGGTTTCATTCAAATTAGGGTTCGTTTTATCTTCGAAGTGTTTCAAATCCCTGCTTATTTCCTGAAATACTTCTTCTTCATCATATTCAACTTCTTGGTTCATTGTTTCATGGTTAGGTCGGATTTTAAGATCTGGCTGAGAATTCCGCATGCATGTCATATCATTAGAACCAGCACAAACAGAACTGTACAAAAGAAAATAAACAAACATATTAGAATTTACGGAAAAAACAAATTGCATTTCATTGAAAGGAAGGATAGAAGGGTTTGAACATTAAAACAAGCGAAAGATAAAAATCCGAATTACAACCCTGGAATAACTCGGATAAAGGAAAGGAAAACAAAACAAACTACCAAAACTCCTTCCTGGTTGGGAGATGAGTGACTTCCCAATTGCTGAGTTGGACATCATGGCCAATGAACTGCACATCCGCGTTACTGGGACCCCCTCCCATTTCAACCATATCAGCTTCAACAAACAAGTTCTGGAAACACCCAATCAACCCAAAATCCACATCCAGTACTGGCTGGGAAAAACTGCTGGTATTCTTGACGAAGGACTTGTAGATTGGTGGCACAGGCTTAGTAAGTGACCATGCTTCTTTTTTTCGCTTTTTAACCCTCTTTCTATCTTCAGCCGTTGGTTTGAACCCCAGACCAAATGGACCTGGACTCTCACGTGGACACACCGGATAAACCATACCTTGTAGAGAAGCCCCCAAGCCTTTTCCTGGCTCAAAACCATATTTCAACATTTCATTTACCACTATAACAGATGTTGGAGGCAACTGCGGTCTCAGAATGGGTTTCCCTTCAGGGATCTGCTCAGCTACCACTATATCAGAAGCTTGATACACCAGTGTTTCATCAGCATTATCCACTTCGATAAAGGGAACAGTGGAGTCTTTATAAATGGACAAATCCCCTTCACCGTGAACGATCACTTCCTGCCTATCATATTCAAACTTGATCATCTGATGCAATGTGGATGGGATTGCCCCAGCCATATGTACCCACGGTCTTCCCAACAACATATTATAGGAGGCATTGATGTTCAATACTTGAAAATCTATGGTAAAATCACCAGGCCCTATTGTAAGCACAAGATCTATCTCACCGATGGCGTCAGTTTTCGCTCCATCAAAAGCTCTAACACACACATTATTTGGTCGAATTCTTTCAGTACTTACACTTAGTTTTTGTAAGGTTGACAGAGGACAAATGTTTGCACCAGAGCCCCCATCAATCAAAACTCTCGTGACATAGGAAAGCTCACATTTTACAGTAATATGAAGGCTTCGGTTATGTCCAGTACCTTCAACGGGTAGTTCATCATCTGAGAAAGTGATTCTATTTACCTCAAAGATCCTCCCAGCAATTTTCTCCAATTGATTAACCGTAATCTCAGTAGGGACATGAGCTTCATTCAAAATCTTCAACAAAGCTTTGCGGTGTTCATCTGAGTGTATTAATAAAGACAACAAAGAGATTTGAGCAGGGGTTTTCCTTAATTGCTCCACAATGGAATAGTCTGGCAATTTCATCTTTTTCAAGAACTCTTCAGCTTCTTCCTCTGTTACTGGTTTCTTAACGGGTATTTGGCCTTCCCTTACCTGCTTGGTTTTCCTTAACTCTTCCGGAGCGAAGCATCTTCCTGAACGAGTCAGGCCCCCTACTTCGTCTACTTCTTTGATGATTTCCTTCCCTTGGTAAGTAACCATAGTCTGATTATAATTCTAGGGAACCGCCTTAGCATCAACTATTGAAAGTTGTGTCACTGGCTTAATAATGATAGGAGTGGTGAACGCCCCTTTGACAGTTAAAATAGGCCTGCTCGACACCCCTGGCACGATCAACTTTGGTTTTCCCTGACTTGCCCCAACCTTCTCTGGAGCTCCCTTCACAATCAATAAGGGTTTCATCGCGTCTGACTGGATTGGTCTCTTTGTAACCTCATTTAACCCCAAAGGTGCTGTTTTTGCGGAATCTGCCACATTTACTGATTTCTCCACGCCTGCTTCAATCTTCATGATAGGCTTGTATGGAACATCAGACCCATCACTACCATAGATCAACTCCAACATGTTTGTTTCTTTATGATTTGGTAGTGGGTTTTGATTGATATTCGGTATATCTGCATTTTGCACCACAATTTGTTGTGTATCAATCAAATCTTGGATTGCTTTCTTCAAATACCAACATTTCTCTATATTGTGTCCCGGGGTATCAGAGCAATAAGCACATCTTTGAGAGTAATCAAGATTTTTCGGAGGAGCGTTTGGGATCCTTCCTTCAATTGGGCTTAAAACATTTAATGCCCTCAACTTCTGAAACAAATCAGCATATGATTCCCCAATGGGGGTAAAGTTATCCTTGACCGTATTTGCCCTTTTGTACTCCGGCCTGGGCCGAAAATTGGATCTGGGAGGGCCTTGGTAAGTCTGTGGAGGTGGAGGACGGACTTGCGGGGTTGGTGCACGCCATTGCGGGTAACAAGGGGGCTGGACATATGGCTGCGTACTGTATATGGGGTACTGAGGGGGCGGAATAGAATATTGTGGGTTTTGGGGAGGGAAGTAGTGTTGTGGGTAATTATATGGATCTTGGGTGTAGTTTTGGGCTTGGGGTTGAGTGTATTGGCGAGGCGGGCCCCTCGGGTTTCGCCGTAGCCCAGGCGCAACCGTAGCTACGTCTTCCTTTTTCTTCTTTCCACCAAAACTCCCTGAACCATTTTGAATGGCTTGGGTTGTTGCCTTCAACACGGCAAAGCCGACAATGCGTCCTGTTTTGATTCCTTCTTCTATTATTTCTCCCATTTTAATGGCCTCAATGAACGGTTTTCCTAGGGCTGGGATCATGTGTTGATAATATGTCTCATCTTGTGCTTGGAGAAAACTCTCCACCATCTCTCCTTCTCTCATTGGTGGCTTTACCCTTGCAGCTTGTTCACGCCAACGAACCGCAAACTCCCTAAAACTTTCGGTAACTTTCTTCTTCAGGTTGGTTAGAGACTTTTTATCAGGAACCAGATCAATATTGTACTGAAATTGTTGCACGAACTCATTTGCCATATCATCCCAAGTATGCCATTTCACAATGTCCTGATCAATAAACCATTCCGAAGCTAAACCAGTCAGACTCTCCCCAAAGTAAGCCATGAGCAATTCCTGATTACCCCCAGCTCCTCTCAGTTGGTTGCAGTATCTCCTCAAATGAGCTATGGGATCACCGTGCCCATCGTACTTGTCAAACTTCGGTGTCTTAAACCCCGGAGGTAAGTGAACACTCGGGAACATACACAAATCACTGTATGAAACGCTTTTATAGCTTCCTGATCCATGCAAGTTCTTCATAGCTTGTTCTAGACTTTTCATCTTCCTAACCATTTCGTCATGCTCTACATTCTTAGTAGCAACTCCATACTCAGCGCTAAGATGCGTAACCGCATTCTTAGCAGGACCTCTATATTCATGGCCAAGATGCGTAACCGCATTCTTAGAAGGTCCTTCAGAATCGATTAGAGGACTAAAATGTAGAGTCTGATGATAAGGATCAGGAGCCCCAAATGCAAAATCGGGTGCAAAATGCTGCTCTTGACGGATGTCAGATGGTGGCACAAGGTTTGACCTTTGCATAACCGCAGGTGGCGGTATTGTGTAAACGGGTCTTACATTTGCAACATGATTGGGGTTAGACAGTGGGTATGTGTAGGCAGGCCCAGTGGTTGCAATCCCGGAATGATCGGTCCTGATTGGTACCCTTGGAGGACGACCTACAGAAGTTTCCGCCGTATTTGGCAAATTGGTGTAATGACCGAACCCAGGTGGGTATACCGGGTCTTCCGCAGTAGATAACGGTGCTTGTGAGCATGCCTGTGCGACGGAAGGGATGTCGGGGAACCCAGGGATTGACTGAGGAGGTTGTTGACCATTCGACCATCCTTGCAACATCTCAATCATTTGTTGCCTGAGAATTCTATTCTCCTCGGCGATGGCAGATTCTTGTTGAGCCACCCGTTCCGTTTCATCCCCCATGTTGATCATCGGTAGCGAAGTCCCTTCCGTCATTCCGATACTGCCCTTTGACCTTGTGAAATAATGATGCGTTGCCAGTATGGCCACAAACCAACCACTTTTACCTTAACTCTTCTCTGTAAAACAGCTAATGTTAGGGTTAAGCAATTCATAATCACTCATTCATATGCATGTATCAATTCTACCATGGCAGGCCCTATGTCTCATCCCGGCTTATCTAGGTGCAGCCTCGTTTTTTTTTTCATCGCTCATTTCTCTTTTCTTCTTCTCCCTTTCTTTCTTTCAACCTCTCCTTTCTCTCTTTTTTTTTTTTTTTTTTTTTTTTTTTTTTTTTGTTGCAGGTTTTAGAAGCTTCGATCGAACCCGTTGGGGGTTGCCTACGTATCATGTTGAAAACATGAATCAGATCGTAACGTAGTTCGTACAAATAGCTGGGTTATTTTGAAAACAAAATCTTTTCCATTGATTTTCAACTTTCATTCCATCATTTTTACAAAGACTCAAAGAAAGGATGAAAAATGAAATAAAATCGACTCCACTAGTACTAAAGACAACGTAACGCTGACTCAAAAGAAAAATGAAAGAGCAAAAGGTAAAAGACGAACACGTTGACTGCATCGACACTTCTATTCCTTGTCCCCCTCATGATGACTCTGATTCAGCTGGCCACCCATATCCTTATATAAACCTTGCAGTGCACGGGTGAGATGATTGACAAAGGTAGGTATTTGCGAATGAAACTGCTCGTAGCCCAATCTTTCATATTCCAAACCTGCTTGTGAAGAGCGAATGGCCATACCTCGGACCCTACCTCGAACCGTCCCACATTTGTACTCTAATTCTTTTATCCTTAACTCACGGGCAGCGGCCTCTTCTCTCGCCTTTTTCTCACGCACGGTCACTGACTCTAATTTCTCCTGTAACATCTCCCTCTCCTGAATTAACTGAGACATATCAGAGCCTATATTTTGGCGAGCCAAGTTCCTTTTTGCTTCCTCCAATTTTTCGTGAAGTTTATCTTGGGAGCGTAACCACTCAGCCTTCTCTTTTTTAAACTGTTCTTCTTTTCGTTCAAACTCATTCTGCTGTTGGTGCATATCCTCTTCAAGGATGCTCAATCTCTCTTGCAAACCTTGTCTAATAATTTTAGCACGTTCCGCTATCTGTGACCCCCTAATCGTGGCCAGTTGAAGCTTTCCCTGTAGTGCGGCTGTTTTGGCCCTTTCCTCGGCAATTTCTACATCCCGCTGCTGAATTATAGCCCTAGCGTGCTCCAGGTCTGTGTGTATAGTTTGCAGTGTGGATTGATAATCTGCTCCTACTTCTAAACGGGCTTGTCTGATCTTTTCCTCATACTCCATTTGTTGTTGGGCCAAGCTTGCTCTAGCACACTCTAAATCTGCTTGTAAGAGTAGATTGGCGGCATGGTGCTCCTTCATCGCCATCGCGATTTTTATGTCCATTTCGGCTTCATAATCTACTGGCCCTTTTGCGGATCTCTTGGGTTGAACTTTCACAACTGGTTGGTTCTCAAGCCATATAGGGTATCCCGGATGCACTTCCTCCGAATGACGCTCGGTAACCATTGTATCGAATGTCATTACCCGACAGCCATTCCAAATCTCCACAACCAATCCTTCAGGCAAGGGGATTTCTGGTCTTACCTCAAATACAAAATTCGTCATGTCTTCTACTACAGGTATTATCTGGCGCCGACCCAATTGTCGTAAAACTCGTAATGGTACGTACGGTTGAACACCCCTTATACCCATCAATAAGAGAAATGGGCGATGTGTAGATGTGTATATGACTTCTCTCCAAGGGAACCAAGGGAAGTTCCAAGTGATCTTATCTGACGTTAATGAACGAAATTCTCCAATCTATGCCTCCACACCGTCCGGTTGCTTATAATCCTTTACCCTAGTTTCATAGCTTGAAATGTAATCACTCGATCATGAACAAATCTTGCCACGTGACGGGGTCGGAAGATATGCTCCACTATCCACATTTGCAATAATATGTTACACCCTTCAAAGTAACCCTTTCCCTTTTGGCAAACCGTCAAGGCCCGATAAATATCTGCTAAGATCATTGGCACAATGGTATGATCCTTCTTTGTGGTCAAGACGTCTACTATCCCGGCTAAACGGATGTTGATTTTCTGCCCCCGTCTTGGGAAGACCATTATTCCTAAAAATGCCACCATGAAGGCAAAACGACTGTGGTCTTTCCAAATTTCCAAATTTCCTTTATTACTGAGCCTCTTTCCAAACCTCTCAAACCCGTCTCTTCTCCCGTACCTCTCATACAAGAATTCTAAAGAAACCCATCCTTTGTCCAGGGATTCCCAACCCTCATCCAGAAATTCTTCCTTGCCCTTTTTCTTCTCATCCTCTTTGCGCTTAGCGATGTTCATTTTTGTGAGGAAACTGTTCACAGAAATATGTCTTGGGGCTGCAAGTTTTTGGCGGTGTAGGTTCTCACCAAGTCCGGTATAGCCAGCAATTTCCTGTAAGGTAGGGGTCAACTCGAAGTCTGAAAATCAGAACACATTCTTTGTAGGGTCCCAAAAGGATAGCAAAGCATCAATCACGTCCCTCCTAGGGTCGATTTTCATAATGTTGGTCAAGAACCCCATATGCTTAAAGATCTTTGTGTGTTCTAGCACATCCATTTCATTCCACCATGTCCAAAGTTTCCAAGGGACCTCATGAACAACCTGAAGTGGTATACTCCCATCTCGCTTCCTCTTTTGACACTTCCCACGGCCCGGATAAAACATGTTGTACCTATGGATGTAAATACATGGTTAAGACTCATATAGACCTGTTGGATATGAAAGTAATGACCTTTTTAGACTTGGACTCATGAATGCACGTGGACGACAAATAAACTTATAGAAAAATATGTGGTTTTAAAAGCTAAGGCAAGAAAAATCACAATCAATCTCTGTATTTGTTTTTACAGCAGTCTACCGTGACCCAGATAGCAAAACTCAACAAAGTTGCCCAACATTGGACTTGAAAACCAAACCTAGAGTGAATTGTCTAAATACCCTGTCACCGATTCGTGGGTACGTTTAATTTTATGACAAGGACTCTGCAAAGTGACTTAGTATCTTTATTGTTTTGACAAACTAACCTGACACAAATGGACAAAAGGACTACACAAATGACACAAATGAACTTCTCAAACCTGAGAAGGTGGGGCCGAACTCGAAGAGAGTTGCCTACGTATCTCACGGACGGTGAGAATCAGGCTCGCGTAGTTCGTATAAACTCAAAAAAAAAAAAAAAAAAAAAAAAATGGGGATGATATTTGACCTCTTCTCTTTTCTTTTCTCTTTTTTTTTTTCCTTTTTTTGAGAAGGGTAGGGCTAAACAGGTTTTTTTTTTTTAATGGCCCAAAAGTCAGTGATATTTATCTCTCTCGAACCCCCTTGGTTATCCTAAAGCCGGTCAACAATCAGGCACTTCCCAAGTATATTACAATTAGCACATTGGATGCACATGTTGGTCTGATAAAAGGTCACCTGTCCTAGTCAGACCCGGCCCCTGTGCCGAGTCCCACTAAGTCAAATGCACGTGATGCAGATAAGCGTAGCCTACTAGGGATATCAGTTCTGCGTTTTCAGTTCTGCTAGGTTTAAGACCTAATGGCAAAGGTGTCTAGACTGGGTCACCCGAGCGGACAACTCGAGCCGGGGAGGGGCAATACTGTCGGTAGCAGTGCTATTCCGACTTCATTGCTTATCCTGTCCCGCCTAACATGTGTGACTAAAATCCTTCACTGGGGGCCAAGACACTCCGGCTTTATCTTGACAGAAAGTTAGGATGCATAACTGCATTCCTGTGACTGTGTGTGAAGTGTTTCAGAGATTCAGAGGGGTGCGCGAGAGAAGACAGTTTATAATACAGTTCAACAATATCAAAGCGATAAATGAGCGGTAATTAGCACATTAGGCTCAACAAAACACAATAAATCCAAATAACAATAATAAAAGCCAAGTATAAGGCAATATCACAAAGCTCGAATTCTGGTTAACTCCCTAGCAGAGTCGCCAGAGCTGTCACACCCCTTTTTTGCCCCCGCGCTATAAACGCGCAGGTTTTTATTATTAAAGGGTTTTTCCATTTGAAGTGACGGTTTTGAAAAGGGATTATGTATTTACTCAGAGTCGCCACTTGGAATTGAGTTTTGGTGTTCCAAGTCACCTAATGAATCCCTAATCAAAAGGAAATGACTCTTTTATTATGGTCCGCGAAAACAAAAGACCGGGTAAGGAATTCTGTTGACCGGGGAGAAGGTGTTAGGCATTCCCCGAGTCCCGTGGTTCTAGCACGGTCGCTTTATCGACTTATATTTAGCTTAAATTAATCTTTGAATATATTATGGATTTGAGCCTTAATTTGCTCGTACTTTTATTGTTGAACATTTATTGGTTTTAAACCGGATGCGTAACCGCATTCCGAATCTTCTAGGCGTTTCAAAGTAAGATGCATAACTGCATTCTTATTCGAAACAAAATTAATTATTAAAACGAGTTTGGTAAGGTACGTAACCGCATCCTTGAGTTATTAAAAAGCACGTCTCGAAATAGGATACGTAACCGCATTCTTAATCGAAACAAACGTCTTGAAACGTGCCTAAAGCTCGTCTAGCGTTAAAGACAATTATTTGTCTCTAAAATTCGAGACTTATTGTTATTTGGTTATTATTAATTTCTTATTATTATTTCACTATTTTTGATAAAAAAAATCGCGACCCATCTCGCTCCTTCATAATTAATTAATCAGGTCTTGATGTTAATCTAGGCCTGATTCATTTTTTCTTATTTACGGAACAAAACTCGCAACCGATTAAATTTGCAAAGGCAATCACTGGCCAATTCAGAATCAAATTCCAATCCTGATTAATTCACGCGGTCCATATTCCTTTCGAATCACTAAGACGCAATAGATTAACAAAATGCCAGGAGAGAAACATGGAGCAGTAGCTTGTGAACCCCTTTTTAATCTCAAAATCTTGAGCAAACCAAATAATTCAGTGACCTTTAATTCTTTTATTAGTATTGTAATCAAATCTCATGAAGAAAAGAAAACATCTATCCATGCTATGCATATGTGGAGCTAAGCAGTAAACAAAACTCAAAAAAAAAAAAAAAAAAAAAACCATCCTTTAAAATCTAGTCCATAACAGAACGTAAACCATGCAAACATTTTTTTTTTTACCACTAAATAAATTTCCATGAGCACTATACAAATCCATTTAAAACATCAACATGACCCAGGTTTAAAACGAACAGAAACTATAGCTAAATTGTTTCCTACGAACCAATATTAATCATTATTTTGAACAATTAACAGATTTTTAAGAATTAAGAGTGTGAAAGTAGGCCTCAAAGAATTAACCCAAGCTAAAAATATGTACATGAACAGAAATAGAAACCAGCCAAAAATAATGGAAAAAGACGACTAAACTATGAATAGAAAAATAAGAAGAAGACATCAAATGTTTTTTCTTTTTTTAAAAAAAAAAAAAAAAAAAAGATTCTGCAAATAACGAACTGAAGCCGTAATTTAGTATTATTAAGATAATCAAACGGCATAGATCAAAACTAATTCATTCTCTGTCCAAAATATAAAATAAGTACGAAGCTCATAGCATCATATTTATAATCATGCTCAAATATGTTCATATAATCAGATCCAAATGAGATTTAAATACATATGAGAGTATAAACAAAGAAAGAGCATATGAACCTCAAATCACACCGGAATGAACCTGCTGTAGCCTTGGACCTCGACAACACCTAGACCGGACAACTTCGAACTCGATAACACATTTTTTTTTTTTTGAGAATGAACCTATAATGATCTAATCATGAGTTCCATGGTGTCTATGAAGGTATTTTCAGGTGGGTTTTAATGACAGAAAAAAACAGTGCGGTGTTTGGGATGATTTTCAGGTGGGTTCGTTGGTTTTCGGTGGTGACGGGAATAGGGTGGTGTTTATAGGTGAAGAAATGAAGATGATAGGTGGAGGTGACGGTGGTGAATGGGTGGTGGTTTGTGGTAGTTTAATGGTGAGCTAGTGAAGAAAAACAAATGAAGAAAATGATATTGTTTTTGGTCGGGATCTGTCCGTTTTCCAGTCTCTCTATCTACTGTGTATATGTTTTTCTTGCGTCTATTTTCTATCTTATCTATAGTGTTTTTTTCTCTATGTCTGCATGTGTATTGTCATAAAGATGATGATGATTTTTTTTTTTTTTTTCTATCTACTATTCTATATGTGTATGGGTTATGTGCAGGTTTTAGGATGGAGAAAGAAAATGATGGTCATCTTTTTGAACAGCCAGAATCCCGGCTCCTGCTGGGATTTTTAAGTCTTAGAAAATTGAAGAAGGAGGAAACTTCTCTCTCTTCGTGGTTCCCACCCCTAACAATAATCCCCCAATTCACGTGTTCCTTTGTGCACAAAAACAGACCCTAAATCCGCTGGGCCCCTTTTTGTTATCCCCTTTTTATGAAAAAATGTTTCCACTAAAAACGTGACCCCCTTTTTCTTATTTTTGTGATAAGGTTTGTTACGGAGCTTTGTCATTATGTGATGAGGTGGTGTAATCCCATTTGCTCATCATTTTTTTTTTAAATGTAAAAATAAAAATAAATAAATAAAAACAAATATATATATATATATATTTAATAACTAATTCTAGATAACTGAAAAGAAAGAAAAAAAAAATCTTAAAATAAATAACTGTCTAAGCAAAATTAAAACCTACAAAGCATATTTTTGTAATTTTCTTTCTTTAAAATACAAAACTTATACTCTAAAAATAGCAAATATTTTGTTCTTTTTGATTTTCGCAAATAAGCCTACTAAATAAAAATAGAATAAAATCGACACGTCAAGAATTAAAATTAAAAGACATATTTAAACACTATAAGGTGAAATACACGGGGAGGGTCAAAAATCACGTGTCTACAGCTGTCCCTGTTTGATTGGGAACACGAAGAGTTTTCAAACAAACAAGTAGACAAAGAGACTAGTTTGACCCTACCGTTGTTCTAAAAGGAAGGGAAAGAAAGAAGATAATGCAACCGAGCCCTGGTTTTGGGCATCCTACATATCCCGGGTTATAAGGGAATCAGGTCACGTGTAGTTCAAGAGTAAGAAGGGAGATGAAACATATTGAGGTGAATAGTCGAGCGAGGTCCTGTCGAGGCTCCGGTCCGCGGTCCTATTATTACATCAAATGAAAGATAAAAGTTAAAAATAAAATACAAGTACAAGACCCTATCTATGCAGCCTCTCTTGAATCTTGACTTGAACCTTCATGCTTGTTTCTAAACTTTAAAATTTAAAGTCATCCCTATTCTCCAGGCGGGACTCCTGCTACTTCTGACTGAACTTGAAAGCAACCCAAAGTACACCCCATTCTTCAGGCGGGCTCCTGAGCTTGAAATTGAAAGCAGTTGAATGTTGACCCTATTATTCAGGCGGGCTCCTGAACTTGAAATTGAAAGGTGGCCCTATTCTCCAGGCGGGTTCCTGATCATCCCATTCTTCAGGCGGGTCCTGACTTGTTTCCCATTCTTCAGGCGGGTCCTGACTTGTTCCCACTCTTCAGGCGGGTCCTGACTTGCTTCCCATTCTTCAGGCGGGTCCTGCAAATTACCAAAAACAACGAACACGAACAAAATTTCCTGTCCCAGTTCATACCAGGAAATTTTTTGGTGAGTGTTAGCAAAATTATAAACTATAAAATAATTTAATTATGGAAGTAAAATCAAATGTACTAACTAGGAAGTGCGTCCCTTAACTATACCCCCTTTTCCCAGGAGGGTCTTGATAAACTATACCCCATTTTCCAGGAGGGTCTTGATAAACTAGATCCCATTTTCTAAGAGGGTCCTGATGAACTAACTCCCATTTTCCAGGAGGGTCCTGATAACTAAATCCCATTCTCCAGGAGGGTCCTGAGTTACTAAATCCCATTTTCCAGGAGGGTCCTGATAACTAAATCCCATTCTCCAGGAGGGTCCTGAGTTACTAAATCCCATTTTCCAGGAGGGTCCTGATAACTAAATCCCATTCTCCAGGAGGGTCCTGAATTACTAAATCTCATTTTCCAAGAGGGTCCTGATAACTAAATCCCATTCTCCAGGAGGGTCCTGATAAACAAAATTCCATTTTCCAGGAGGGTCCTGATAACCTAAATCCCATTTTCCAAGAGGGTCCTGCTAACCTAAATCCCATTTTCCAGGAGGGTCCTGATGAACTAACCCCCATTTTCCAGGAGGGTCCTGACAACTAAATCCCATTTTCCAGGAGGGTCCTGACAACTAAATCCCATTTTCCAGGAGGGTCCTGATAACTAAATCCCATTCTCCAGGAGGGTCCTGAGTTACTAAATCTCATTTTCCAGGAGGGTCCTGATAACTAAATCCCATTCTCCAGGAGGGTCCTGAATTACTAAATCCCATTTTCCAGGAGGGTCCTGATAACTAAATCCCATTCTCCAGGAGGGTCCTGATAAACAAAATTCCATTTTCCAGGAGGGTCCTGATAACCTAAATCCCATTTTCCAGGAGGGTCCTGCTAACCTAAATCCCATTTTCCAGGAGGGTCCTGATGAACTAACCCCCATTTTCCAGGAGGGTCCTGACAACTAAATCCCATTTTCCAGGAGGGTCCTGACAACTAAATCCCATTTTCCAGGAGGGTCCTTAAACTAAATCCCATTCTCCAGGAGGGTCCTGATGAACTAACCCCCATTCTCCAGGAGGGTCCTGAATTACTAAATCCCATTTTCCAGGAGGGTCCTGATAACTAAATCCCATTCTCCAGGAGGGTCCTGATAAACAAAATTCCATTTTCCAGGAGGGTCCTGATAACCTAAATCCCATTCTCCAGGAGGGTCCTGAAAAACTAGATCCCATTTTCCAGGAGGGTCCTGATGAACTAACCCCCATTTTCCAGGAGGGTCCTGAGTTACTAAATCCCATTTTCCAGGAGGGTCCTGACAACTAAATCTCATTTTCCAGGAGGGTCCTGATAACTAAATCCCATTCTCCAGGAGGGTCCTGAATTACTAAATCCCATTTTCCAGGAGGGTCCTGATAACTAAATCCCATTCTCCAGGAGGGTCCTGATAAACAAAATTCCATTTTCCAGGAGGGTCCTGATAACCTAAATCCCATTTTCCAGGAGGGTCCTGCTAACGTAAATCCCATTTTCCAGGAGGGTCCTGATGAACTAACCCCCATTTTCCAAGAGGGTCCTGACAACTAAATCCCATTTTCCAGGAGGGTCGTGACAACTAAATCCCATTTTCCAGGAGGGTCCTGATAACTAAATCCCATTTTCCAGGAGGGTCCTGATAACTAAATCCCATTCTCCAGGAGGGTCCTGAGTTACTAAATCCCAATTTCCAGGAGGGTCCTGATAACTAAATCCCATTCTCCAGGAGGGTCCTGAATTACTAAATCCCATTTTCCAGGAGGGTCCTGATAACTAAATCCCATTCTCCAGGAGGGTCCTGATAAACAAAATTCCATTTTCCAGGAGGGTCCTGATAACCTAAATCCCATTCTCCAGGAGGGTCCTGAAAAACTAGATCCCATTTTCCAGGAGGGTCCTGATGAACTAACCCCCATTTTCCAGGAGGGTCCTGACAACTAAATCCCATTTTCCAGGAGGGTCCTGACAACTAAATCCCATTTTCCAGGAGGGTCCTGACAACTAAATCCCATTTTCTAGGAGGGTCCTGATAACTAAATCTCATTCTCCAGGAGGGTCCTGAGTTACTAAATCCCATTTTCCAAGAGGGTCCTGACAACTAAATCCCATTTTCCAGGAGGGTCCTGATAACTAAATCCCATTTTCCAGGAGGGTCCTGATAACTAAATCCCATTTTCCAGGAGGGTCCTGATAACTAAATCCCATTCTCCAGGAGGGTCCTGATAAACAAAATTCCATTTTCCAGGAGGGTCCTGATAACCTAAATCCCATTTTCCAGGAGGGTCCTGACAACTAAATCCCATTTTCCAGGAGGGTCCTGATAACTAAATCCCATTCTCCAGGAGGGTCCTGAGTTACTAAATCCCATTTTCCAGGAGGGTCCTGACAACTAAATCTCATTTTCCAGGAGGGTCCTGATAACTAAATCCCATTCTCCAGGAGGGTCCTGAATTACTAAATCCCATTTTCCAGGAGGGTCCTGATAACTAAATCCCATTCTCCAGGAGGGTCCTGATAAACAAAATTCCATTTTTCAGGAGGGTCCTGATAACCTAAATCCCATTTTCCAGGAGGGTCCTGCTAACCTAAATCCCATTTTCCAGGAGGGTCCTGAGTTTTGTCCTCGTAATACTTGCGCCTTGCATTTTTCAGAATGTACCTGCAGGCAGCGAATAAAATTTTATGTCCCTGTTTCAAACAAAGAAAAATTTGTGAGTTTCAAAACTTTGTGGTTGGTTTATGGCTTGTCTGTGAAAGCAATTGCTTTTTGCACTCATCTTGTTTGGCTCTGCTTTTAGACAGTTATCGCATCCTGTTGACCCACGGCATTACTGACTCAAACATGGTTTCCAAAATGTCTCAGAAGTAACTTCAACACCAGACCATAGATTTCTTGTTTCATAATGTCCGTTAACTCAAACTTTATTGAACCTTGTATTTCCCTGAATCCAAAACTTATTAATGGTCGACAGCTGGTTGAGTATCTTACGCCGACTGAATTATGTTACCTTCATGTGCTAGCCAAGATGTTTTGCTTCGCAATTGGGAAAACTGGTAGCAAGTTTTGTGATCCTTTCTTACTTATCTCACAGCAGAATGACTCAAAGAAAGAGCCTGAAATCCAAACGACGAAAGCAAAATAAAAGATAAAGATGAAAAGAGGTTAACAGAAGGATGTCCTCTTCGAGAAAGAAAAGAATGGGGAAAACTTATCTGAATGTTGTAGCCAGCTCCAATGATATGACATGCATTTTGGCTTAATCAGTCTGATTTGTCCATCCTAATTATTCATAAACTCTTACTAACCCTTTGACTTCGAAACCGAATGTCTACACCCAACAACTGCGTCAAAATCAAGGCCTTCATACAATTAGTGGACCAACAAGTCTCACTCATGTTCAATTCTCTCAACTCCCCATCGCCTTATGGTGCTCGTGAGGGTTTTCACCAGTAAGACTCTCTCATTTTTTAAATATTTTTTTTCATCTCACCATCGCCTTATGGTGCCCGTGAGGGTTTTCACCAATAAGACTCTCATTTTCAATTCTCTCAACTCACAATCGCCTTACGGTGCCCGTGAGGGTTTTCACCAATAAGACTCTCTCATTTTCATTTTTCTTCTATCTCCCTTATGCTGATGCCACAAGTGATGCCAATGATGCAAATGCCTTATACTCATAGCTTGCTCAGCCTTGACATTCTTAATGATTGATCTGAAGGTCTTTTATTTGGTTGTAACGTGGCTTTTGGATAGGGTTGGAAATAAAGGATGGCATGGAGGCTCAAAGACAATACAAAAGTAATAAGGGATGAGACTTACAACGTTTGGAATCGACTCAAAAGAAAATAATAACTTCTGTCCCAGTTTCTTCGAAACGGGAAATTTTGGATTCTCTTTGGTTGGACCGAACCCCAAAATAGGGTTGCCTACGTATCTTGTCTAGACAAGAATCAGGTCAGACGTAGTTCCGATTTTTTTTTTTTTTTTTTTTTTTGATTTTGTTGTTGTTGTTGCTTTTTTTTTTTTTTTTTTTATAATAATATTTATGAAAAGCTTGATTCCAAACGAGGGTTGCGAAAGAAAAATAAACTATGGCTCAAAAGGGGTAGCAAGGGATGACATAATGTATAGGTAGCAGAATAGACTGCCTTCGTCATATCAACCCTTAAAAATATCAAGCACCCAACAAGTAAATTAAAGGTAGGGAGATGAAAATCATACATAATATCTTTTCACTGCATCTGCATTGATGGCAGTTTCAGACATTGTGCCTTCTATGTCTGTCAGATACAAAGCACCATTGGGCAAAACCTTCTTCACCACGAATGGCCCGTGCCAATTTGGGGCGAACTTGCCTTTGGCCTCTGCCTGATGTGGAAGAATCCGCTTTAACACTAATTGACCCACTTCAAAATGTCTGGGGCGCACCTTTTTGTTGTGTGCTCGTGCTATCCTCCTTTGATACAGTTGACCATGACATACCGATGTTAATCTCTTTTCGTCAATCAGACTCAATTGCTCTAAACGGGTTTTGACCCACTCATCGTCATCAATTCTGGCTTCCTCAGTGATTCGAAGGGACGGGATTTCAACTTCTGCAGGTATAACCGCTTCGGTCCCGTATACCAACAAATAAGGAGTTGCACCTACTGAAGTGCGAACAGTTGTGTGATAACCCAATAAAGCAAAAGGCAACTTTTCATGCCATTGTCTCGAACCTTGCACCATTTTGCGCAGTATCTTTTTAATGTTCTTATTAGCAGCTTCCACAGCCCCATTTGCCTTCGGACGATATGGAGTTGAATTCCGATGTATAATCTTAAACTGCTGACATACCTCACGCATCAGATGACAGTTCAGATTCGCTGCATTATCTGTAATCATTGTCCTCGGGATCCCGAACCTGCAAATGATGTTGGAATGAACGAAATCCACCACGGCTTTTTTAGTCACCGACTTGAGAGTTACTGCTTCCACCCACTTTGTAAAGTAATCGATGGCCACCAAAATGAACCTATGCCCATTGGACGCTTTCGGCTCAATTGGTCCGATCACATCCATCCCCCAAGCTGCGAAAGGCCATGGAGCAGACATTGTGTGTAATTCTGAAGGAGGAGAATGTATCAAGTCGCCATGTACCTGGCACTGATGACACCTACGAACGAAACGGATGGAATCCCGCTCCATGGTGAGCCAGTAATAGCCTGCTCGAAGAATTTTCTTTGCCAAAACATACCCGTTCATGTGCGGTCCACAAACTCCTGAATGTATCTCAGTCATGATAGTTGTAGCCTCTTTAGCATCTACACACCTCAAAAGTCCTAAATCTGGAGTCTTTTTATACAAAATTCCTCCACTTAAGAAAAATCCGCTTGCCAATCGTCGAATAGCTCTCTTCTGGTCACTGGTAGCATGTGCTGGATATTTCGCCGACTCGGTATATTCTTTAATATCATGGAACCAAGGCTCACCGTCAAGTTCCTCTTCAACTGTATTGCAATAAGCATGTTGATTGTGAGTTTGTATATGTAAAGGGTCAATGTGAGCCTTGTCTGGGTGCTGGAGCATTGAAGACAAGGTGGCCAAAGCATCAGCAATCTCATTATGAATCCTAGGAATGTGCTTAAATTTTACTGTTATGAACCGTCTGCATAGATCCTGCAAACACTGGTGATATGGTATAAGCTTCAAATCACGGGTTTCCCACTCTCCTTGAACTTGGTGGACTAGCAAGTCTGAATCCCCCAATACCAATAATTCTTGAATCCCCATGTCGATAGCTAACCTTAAACCCAAAATGCAAGCTTCATACTCCGCCATGTTGTTGGTACAATAAAATCGAAGCTGGGCTGTTACAGGGTAATGTTGTCCTGATTCTGAGATAAGAACGGCCCCTACCCCAACTCCTTTCCTGTTAGCAGCCCCATCAAAAAACAACTTCCAACCCGGATCGTTATCCGGAATGACCTCCTCGAGGCATGACACTTCTTCATCAGGAAAGTACGTTTTCAATGGCTCATATTCTTCATCCACTGGGTTCTCCGCCAGATGGTCTGCCAAGGCTTGGGCTTTCATCGCGGTCCGAGTCACATACGAAATATCAAACTCCGTGAGTAATATCTGCCATTTTGCAAGCCTGCCCGTGGGCATGGGTTTCTGAAATATATACTTCAAAGGGTCCAAGCGGGAGATAAGATAAGTAGTGTAGGACGAAAGATAATGTTTCAATTTTTATGCAACCCAAGTCAAAGCGCAACACGTCTTTTCTAGATGAGTGTACTTAGCCTCATAAGTAGTAAACTTCTTGCTGAGATAATAGATTGCCTGTTCCTTCTTGCCTGTAACATCATGTTGACCCAATACGCAACCAAAGGAATTGTCCAGAACTGATAGGTACAATATTAAAGGTCTCCCAGGCTCGGGAGGAACTAATACAGGTGGATTCGACAGATACCTCTTGATTTTGTCAAACGCTTCTTGGCATTCGTCAGTCCATTCAATCGCAGCATTCTTCTTTAACAACTTAAAAATGGGCTCACAAGTTGTTGTGAGTTGAGCAATAAATCGACTAATGTAATTCAACCTCCCAAGTAGGCTCATTACCTCGGTTTTGTTCTTTGGCGGTGGTAACTCCTGAATAGCTTTGATCTTTGCAGGATCCAATTCAATACCACGCCGACTGACTACAAACCCCAAAAGTTTCCCTGACGGGACTCCAAATATACATTTCGCTGGATTGAGCTTAAGATTGTACCTGCGAAGCCTTTCGAAAAATTTCACCAAATCCTTGACATGGTCAGACTGCTTTCTTGATTTAATGATCACATCATCCACATATACTTCAATTTCTTTATGCATCATATCGTGAAATATGGTGGTCATCACTCTCATATATGTTGCCCCAGCATTCTTCAACCCAAACGGCATGACTCGATAACAATATGTACCCCATTCTGTGATGAAGGATGTCTTCTCTGCATCATCATCATCCATAACGATCTGGTGATACCCTGCGTAGCAATCTACAAAAGACGCAATCTCATGCTTAGCACAGTTGTCTAACAAAATATGGATATTGGGCAATGGAAAGTCATCCTTCGGGCTTGCTTTGTTTAGATCACGATAATCCACACACACACGCGTTTTGCCATCCTTCTTCGGAACGGGGACAACATTAGATAACCAAGTAGGGTATCGAGCGACTCGGATGACTTTGGACTCAAGTTGTTTTTCGATTTCTTCTTTAACCTTCACACTCATGTCTGATTTTAGTTTCCTTAATTTCTGCTTTACAGGAGGGAATGTGGGGTCAGTTGGCAATTTGTGAACCACCAATTTAGTACTTAAACCCGGCATATCATCATAAGACCATGCAAAAACATCCTTATATTTAAACAAAGCCTGGATTAATTCTTTCTTGGAATGTGGTTGAACATCCACACTTAGCTTAGTTTCCCTGACATTATCTTGATCTCCTAGATTGATTGCTTCGGTTTCATTCAAATTAGGGTTCGTTTTATCTTCGAAGTGTTTCAAATCCCTGCTTATTTCCTGAAATACTTCTTCTTCATCATATTCAACTTCTTGGTTCATTGTTTCATGGTTAGGTCGGATTTTAAGATCTGGCTGAGAATTCCGCATGCATGTCATATCATTAGAACCAGCACAAACAGAACTGTACAAAAGAAAATAAACAAACATATTAGAATTTACGGAAAAAACAAATTGCATTTCATTGAAATGAAGGATAGAAGGGTTTGAACATTAAAACAAGCGAAAGATAAAAATCTGAATTACAACCCTGGAATAACTCGGATAAAGGAAAGGAAAACAAAACAAACTACCAAAACTCCTTCCTGGTTGGGAGAGGAGTGACTTCCCAATTGCTGAGTTGGACATCATGGCCAATGAACTGCACATCCGCGTTACTGGGACCCCCTCCCATTTCAACCATATCAGCTTCAACAAACAAGTTGTGGAAACACCCAATCAACCCAAAATCCACATCCAGTACTGGCTGGGAAAAACTGCTGGTATTCTTGACGAAGGACTTGTAGATTGGTGGCACAGGCTTAGTAAGTGACCATGCTTCTTTTTTTCGCTTTTTAACCCTCTTTCTATCTTCAGCCGTTGGTTTGAACCCCAGACCAAATGGACCTGGACTCTCACGTGGACACACCGGATAAAGCATACCTTGTAGAGAAGCCCCCAAGCCTTTTCCTGGCTCAAAACCATATTTCAACATTTCATTTACCACCATAACAGATGTTGGAGGCAACTGCGGTCTCAGAATGGGTTTCCCTTGAGGGATCTGCTCAGCTACCACTATATCAGAAGCTTGATACACCAGTGTTTCATCAGTATTATCCACTTCGATAAAGGGAACAGTGGAGTCTTTATAAATGGACAAATCCCCTTCACCGTGAACGATCACTTCCTGCCTATCATATTCAAACTTGATCATCTGATGCAATGTGGATGGGATTGCCCCAGCCATATGTACCCACGGTCTTCCCAACAACATATTATAGGAGGCATTGATGTTCAATACTTGAAAATCTATGGTAAAATCACCAGGCCCTATTGTAAGCACAAGATCTATCTCACCGATGGCGTCAGTTTTCGCTCCATCAAAAGCTCTAACACACACATTATTTGGTCGAATTCTTTCAGTACTTACATTTAGTTTTTGTATGGTTGACAGAGGACAAATGTTTGCACCAGAGCCCCCATCAATCAAAACTCTCGTGACATAGGAAAGCTCACATTTTACAGTAATATGAAGGCTTCGGTTATGTCCAGTACCTTCAACGGGTAGTTCATCATCTGAGAAAGTGATTCTATTTACCTCAAAGATCCTCCCAGCAATTTTCTCCAATTGATTAACCGTAATCTCAGTAGGGACATGAGCTTCATTCAAAATCTTCAACAAAGCTTTGCGGTGTTCATCTGAGTGTATTAATAAAGACAACAAAGAGATTTGAGCAGGGGTTTTCCTTAATTGCTCCACAATGGAATAGTCTGGCAATTTCATCTTTTTCAAGAACTCTTCAGCTTCTTCCTCTGTTACTGGTTTCTTAACGGGTATTTGGCCTTCCCTTACCTGCTTGGTTTTCCTTAACTCTTCCGGAGCGAAGCATCTTCCTGAACGAGTCAGGCCCCCTACTTCGTCTACTTCTTTGATGATTTCCTTCCCTTGGTAAGTAACCATAGTCTGATTATAATTCCAGGGAACCGCCTTAGCATCAACTATTGAAAGTTGTGTCACTGGCTTAATAATGATAGGAGTGGTGAACGCCCCTTTGACAGTTAAAATAGGCCTGCTCGACACCCCTGGCACGATCAACTTTGGCTTTCCCTGACTTGCCCCAACCTTCTCTGGAGCTCCCTTCACAATCAATAAGGGTTTCATCGCGTCTGACTGGATTGGTCTCTTTGTAACCTCATTTAACCCCAAAGGTGCTGTTTTTGCGGAATCTGCCACATTTACTGATTTCTCCACGCCTGCTTCAATCTTCATGATAGGCTTGTATGGAACATCAGACCCATCACTACCATAGATCAACTCCAACATGTTTGTTTCTTTATGATTTGGTAGTGGGTTTTGATTGATATTCGGTATATCTGCATTTTGCACCACAATTTGTTATGTATCAATCAAATCTTGGATTGCTTTCTTCAAATACCAACATTTCTCTATATTGTGTCCCGGGGTATCAGAGCAATAAACACATCTTTGAGAGTAATCAAGATTTTTCGGAGGAGGGTTTGGGATCCTTCCTTCAATTGGGCTTAAAACATTTAATGCCCTCAACTTCTGAAACAAATCAGCATATGATTCCCCAATGGGGGTAAAGTTATCCTTGACCGTATTTGCCCTTTTGTACTCCGGCCTGGGCCGAAAATTGGATCTGGGAGGGCCTTGGTAAGTCTGTGGAGGTGGAGGACGGACTTGCGGGGTTGGTGCACGCCATTGCGGGTAACAAGCGGGCTGGACATATGGCTTGCGTACTGTATATGGGGTACTGAGGGGGCGGAATAGAATATTGTGGGTTTTGGAGAGGGAAGTAGTGTTGTGGGTAATTATATGGATCTTGGGTGTAGTTTTGGGGTTGGGGTTGGGGTTGGGGTTGAGTGTATTGGCGAGGCGGGCCCCTCGGGTTTCGCCATAGCCCAGGCGCAACCGTAGCTACGTCTTCCTTTTTCTTCTTTACACCAAAACTCCCTGAACCATTTTGAATGGCTTGGGTTGTTGCCTTCAACGCGGCAAAGCCGACAATGCGTCCTGTTTTGATTCCTTCTTCTATTATTTCTCCCATTATAATGGCCTCAATGAACGGTTTTCCTAAGGGTTGGGATCATGTGTTGATAATATGTCTCATCTTGTGCATTGGAGAAAAGTCTCCACCATCTCTCCTTCTCTCATTGGTGGCTTTACCCTTGCATGCTTGTTCACGCCAACGAACCGCAAACTCCCTAAAACTTTCGGTAACTTTCTTCTTCAGGTTGGTTAGAGACTTTTTATCAGGAACCAGATCAATATTGTACTGAAATTGTTGCACGAACTCATTTGCCATATCATCCCAAGTATGCCATTTCACAATGTCCTGATCAATAAACCATTCCGAAGCTAAACTAGTCAGACTCTCCCCAAAGTAAGCCATGAGCAATTCCTGATTACCCCCAGCTCCTCTCAGTTGGTTGCAGTATCTCCTCAATTGAGCTATGGGATCACCGTGCCCATCGTACTTGTCAAACTTCGGTGTCTTAAACCCCGGAGGTAAGTGAACACTCAGGAACATACACAAATCACTGTATGAAACGCTTTTATAGCTTCCTGATCCATGCAAGTTCTTCATAGCTTGTTCTAGACTTTTCATCTTCCTAACCATTTCGTCATGCTCTACATTCTTAGTAGCAACTCCATACTCAGCGCCAAGATGCGTAACCGCATTCTTAGCAGGACCTCTATATTCATGGCCAAGATGCGTAACCGCATTCTTAGTAGGTCCTTCAGAATCGATTAGAGGACTAAAATGTAGAGTCTGATGATAAGGATCAGGAGCCCCAAATGCAAAATCGGGTGCAAAATGCTGCTCTTGACGGATGTCAGATGGTGGCACAAGGTTTGACCTTTGCATAACCGCAGGTGGCGGTATTGTGTAAACGGGTCTTACATTTGCAACATGATTGGGGTTAGACAGTGAGTATGTGTAGGCAGGCCCAGTGGTTGCAATCCCGGAATGATCGGTCCTAATTGGTACCCTTGGAGGACGACCTACAGAAGTTTCCGCCGTATTCGGCAAATTGGTGTAATGACCGAACCCAGGTGGGTATACCGGGTCTTCCGCAGTAGATAACGGTGCTTGTGAGCATGCCTGTGCGACGGAAGTGATGTCGGGGAACCCAGGGATTGACTGAGGAGGTTGTTGACCATTCGACCATCCTTGCAACATCTCAATCATTTGTTGCCTGAGAATTCTATTCTCCTCGGCGATGGCAGATTCTTGTTGAGCCACCCGTTCCGTTTCATCCCCCATGTTGATCATCGGTAGCGAAGTCCCTTCCGTCATTCCGATACTGCCCTTTGACCTTGTGAAATAATGATGCGTTGCCAGTATGGCCACAAACCAACCACTTTTACCTTAACTCTTCTCTGTAAAACAGCTAATGTTAGGGTTAAGCAATTCATAATCACTCATTCATATGCATGTATCAATTCTACCATGGCAGGCCCTATGTCTCATCCCGGCTTATCTAGGTGCAGCCTCGCTTTTTTTTTCATCGCTCATTTCTCTTTTCTTCTTCTCCCTTTCTTTCTTTCAACCTCTCCTTTCTCTTTTTTTTTTTTGAATCAGATCGTAACGTAGTTCGTACAAATAGCTGGGTTATTTTGAAAACAAAATCTTTTCCATTGATTTTCAACTTTCATTCCATCATTTTTACAAAGACTCAAAGAAAGGATGAAAAATGAAATAAAATCGACTCCACTAGTACTAAAGACAACGTAACGCTGACTCAAAAGAAAAATGAAAGAGCAAAAGGTAAAAGACGAACACGTTGACTGCATCGACACTTCTATTCCTTGTCCCCCTCATGATGACTCTGATTCAGCTGGCCACCCATATCCTTATATAAACCTTGCAGTGCACGAGTGAGATGATTGACAAAGGTAGGTATTTGCGAATGAAACTGCTCGTAGCCCAATCTTTCATATTCCAAACCTGCTTGTGAAGAGCGAATGGACATACCTCGGACCCTACCTCGAACCGTCCCACATTTGTACTCTAATTCTTTTATCCTTAACTCACGGGCAGCGGCCTCTTCTCTCGCCTTTTTCTCACGCACGGTCACTGACTCTAATTTCTCCTGTAACATCTCCCTCTCCTGAATTAACTGAGACATATCAGAGCCTATATTTTGGCGAGCCAAGTTCCTTTTTGCTTCCTCCAATTTTTCGTGAAGTTTATCTTGGGAGCGTAACCACTCAGCCTTCTCTTTTTTAAACTGTTCTTCTTTTCGTTCAAACTCATTCTGCTGTTGGTGCATATCCTCTTCAAGGATGCTCAATCTCTCTTGCAAACCTTGTCTAATAATTTTAGCACGTTCCGCTATCTGTGACCCCCTAATCGTGGCCAGTTGAAGCTTTCCCTGTAGTGCGGCTGTTTTGGCCCTTTCCTCGGCAATTTCTACATCCCGCTGCTGAATTATAGCCCTAGCGTGCTCCAGGTCTGTGTGTATAGTTTGCAGTGTGGATTGATAATCTGATCCTACTTCTAAACGGGCTTGTCTGATCTTTTCCTCATACTCCATTTGTTGTTGGGCCAAGCTTGCTCTAGCACGCTCTAAATCTGCTTGTAAGAGTAGATTGGCGGCATGGTGCTCCTTCATCGCCATCGCGATTTTTATGTCCATTTCGGCTTCATAATCTACTGGCTCTTTTGCGGATCTCTTGGGTTGAACTTTCACAACTGGTTGGTTCTCGAACCATATAGGGTATCCCGGATGCACTTCCCCCGAATGACGCTCGGTAACCATTGTATCGAATGTCATTACCCGACAGCCATTCCAAATCTCCACAACCAATCCTTCAGGCAAGGGGATTTCTGGTCTTACCTCAAATACAAAATTCGTCATGTCTTCTACTACAGGTATTATCTGGCGCCGACCCAATTGTCGTAAAACTAGTAATGGTACGTACGGTTGAACACCCCTTATACCCATCAATAAGAGAAATGGGCGATGTGTAGATGTGTATATGACTTCTCTCCAAGGGAACCAAGGGAAGTTCCAAGTGATCTTATCTGACGTTAATGAACGAAATTCTCCAATCCATGCCTCCACACCGTCCGGTTGCTTATAATCCTTTACCCTAGTTTCATAGCTTGAAATGTAATCACTCCGATCATGAACAAATCTTGCCACGTGACGGGGTCGGAAGATATGCTCCACTATCCACATTTGCAATAATATGTTACACCCTTCAAAGTAACCCTTTCCCTTTTGGCAAACCGTCAAGGCCCGATAAATATCTGCTAAGATCATTGGCACAATGGTATGATCCTTCTTTGTGGTCAAGACGTCTACTATCCCGGCTAAACGGATGTTGATTTTCTGCCCCCGTCTTGGGAAGACCATTATTCCTAAAAATGCCACCATGAAGGCAAAACGACTGTGGTCTTTCCAAATTTCAAAATTTCCTTTATTACTGAGCCTCTTTCCAAACCTCTCAAACCCGTCTCTTCTCCCGTACCTCTCATACAAGAATTCTAAAGAAACCCATCCTTTGTCCAGGGATTCCCAACCCTCATCCAGAAATTCTTCCTTGCCCTTTTTCTTCTCATCCTCTTTGCGCTTAGCGATGTTCATTTTTGTGAGGAAACTGTTCACAGAAATAAGTCTTGGGGCTGCAAGTTTTTGGCGGTGTAGGTTCTCACCAAGTCCGGTATAGCCAGCAATTTCCTCTAAGGTAGGGGTCAGCTCGAAGTCTGAAAATCGGAACACATTCTTTGTAGGGTCCCAAAAGGATAGCAAAGCATCAATCACGTCCCTCCTAGGGTCGATTTTCATAATGTTGGTCAAGAACCCCATATGCTTAAAGATCTTTGTGTGTTCTAGCACATCCATTTCATTCCACCATGTCCAAAGTTTCCAAGGGACCTCATGAACAACCTGAAGTGGTATACTCCCATCTCACTTCCTCTTTTGACACTTCCCACGGCCCGGATAAAACATGTTGTACCTTTGGATGTAAATACATGGTTAAGACTCATATAGACCTGTTGGATATGAAAGTAATGACCTTTTTAGACTTGGACTCATGAATGCACGTGGACGACAAATAAACTTATAGAAAAATATGTGGTTTTAAAAGCTAAGGCAAGAAAAATCACAATCAATCTCTGTATTTTTTTTTTACAGTAGTCTACCGTGACCCAGATAGCAAAACTCAACAAAGTTGCCCAACATTGGACTTGAAAACCAAACCTAGAGTGAATTGTCTAAATACCCTGTCACCGATTCGTGGGTACGTTTAATTTTATGACAAGGACTCTGCAAAGTGACTTAGTATCTTTATTGTTTTGACAAACTAACCTGACACAAATGGACAAAAGGACTACACAAATGACACAAATGAACCTCTCAAATCTGAGAAGGTGGGGCCGAACTCGAAGAGAGTTGCCTACGTATCTCACGGACGGTGAGAATCAGGCTCGCGTAGTTCGTATAAACTCAAAAAAAAAAAAATGGGGATGATATTTGACCTCTTCTATTTTCTTTTCTCCTTTTTTTTTCCTTTTTTTTCGAGAAGGGTAGGGCTAAACAGTTTTTTTTTTTTTTTTTAATGGCCCAAAAGTCAGTGATATTTATCTCTCTCGAACCCCCTTGGTTATCCTAAAGCCGGTCAACAATCAGGCACTTCCCAAGTATATTACAATTAGCACATTGGATGCACATGTTGGTCTGATAAAAGGTCACCTGTCCTAGTCAGACCCGGCCCCTGTGCCGAGTCCCACTAAGTCAAATGCACGTGATGCAGATAAGCGTAGCCTACTAGGGATATCAGTTCTGCGTTTTCAGTTCTGCTAGGTTTAAGACCTAATGGCAAAGGTGTCTAGACTGGGTCACCCGAGCGGACAACTCGAGCCGGGGAGGGGCAATACTGTCGGTAGCAGTGCTATTCCGACTTCATTGCTTATCCTGTCCCGCCTAACATGTGTGACTAAAATCCTTCACCGGGGGCCAAGACACTCCGGCTTTATCTTGACAGAAAGTTAGGATGCATAACTGCATTCTTGTGACTGTGTGTGAAGTGTTTCAGAGATTCAGAGGGGTGCGCGAGAGAAGACAGTTTATAATACAGTTCAACAATATCAAAGCGATAAATGAGCGGTAATTAGCACATTAGGCTCAACAAAACACAATAAATCCAAATAACAATAATAAAAGCCAAGTATAAGGCAATATCACAAAGCTCGAATTCTGGTTAACTCCCCAGCAGAGTCGCCAGAGCTGTCACACCCCTTTTTTGCGCCCCCGCGCTATAAACGCGCAGGTTTTTATTAGTAAAGGGTTTTTCCATTTGAAGTGACGGTTTTGAAAAGGGATTATTTATTTACTCAGAGTCGCCACTTGGAATTGAGTTTTGGTGTTCCAAGTCACCTAATGAATCCCTAATCAAAAGGAAATGACTCTTTTATTATGGTCCGCGAAAACAGAAGACCGGGTAAGGAATTCTGTTGACCGGGGAGAAGGTGTTAGGCATTCCCCGAGTCCCGTGGTTCTAGCACGGTCGCTTTATCGACTTATATTTAGCTTAAATTAATCTTTGAATATATTATGGATTTGAGCCTTAATTTGCTCGTACTTTTATTGTTGAACATTTATTGGTTTTAAACCGGATGCGTAACCGCATTCCGAATCTTCTAGGCGTTTCAAAGTAAGATGCATAACTGCATTCTTATTCGAAACAAAATTAATTATTAAAACGAGTTTGGCAAGGTACGTAACCGCATCCTTGAGTTATTAAAAAGCACGTCTCGAAATAAGATACGTAACCGCATTCTTAATCGAAACAAACGTCTTGAAACGTGCCTAAAGCTCGTCTAGCGTTAAAGACAATTATTTGTCTCTAAAATTCGAGACTTATTGTTATTTGGTTATTATTAATTTCTTATTATTATTTCACTATTTTTGACAACGGGTTTTGAAAAAATTCGCGACCCATCTCGCTCCTTCATAATTAATTAATCAGGTCTTGATGTTAATCTAGGCCTGATTCATTTTTTCTTATTTACGGAACAAAACTCACAACCGATTAAATTTGCAAAGGCAATCACTGGCCAATTCAGAATCAAATTCCAATCCTGATTAATTCACGCGGTCCATATTCCTTTCGAATCACTAAGACGCAATAGATTAACAAAATGCCAGGAGAGAAACATGGAGCAGTAGCTTGTGAACCCCTTTTTAATCTCAAAATCTTGAGCAAACCAAATAATTCAGTGACCTTTAATTCTTTTATTAGTATTGCAATCAAATCTCATGAAGAAAAGAAAACATCTATCCATGCTATGCATATGTGGAGCTAAGCAGTAAACAAAACTCAAAAAAAAAAAAAAAAAAAAAAAAACCATCCTTTAAAATCTAGTCCATAACAGAACGTAAACCATGCAAACATTTATTTTTTTTTACCACTAAATAAATTTCCATGAGCACTATACAAATCCATTTAAAACATCAACATGACCCAGGTTTAAAACGAACAGAAACTGTAGCTAAATTGTTTCCTACGAACCAATATTAATCATAATTTTGAACAATTAACAGATTTTTAAGAATTAAGAGTGTGAAAGTAGGCCTCAAAGAATTAACCCAAGCTAAAAATATGTACATGAACAGAAATAGAAACCAGCCAAAAATAATGGAAAAAGACGACTAAACTATGAATAGAAAAATAAGAAGAAGACATCAAATGTTTTTAAAAAAAAAAAAAAAAAAAAAAAAAAAAAAAAAAAAAAAAGATTCTGCAAATAACGAACTGAAGCCGTAATTTAGTATTATTAAGATAATCAAACGGCATAGATCAAAACTAATTCATTCTCTGTCCAAAATATAAAATAAGTACGAAGCTCATAGCATCATATTTATAATCATGCTCAAATATGTTCATATAATCAGATCCAAATGAGATTTAAATACATATGACAGTATAAACAAAGAAAGAGCATATGAACCTCAAATCACACCGGAATGAACCTGCTGTAGCCTTGGACCTCGACAACACCTAGACCGGACAACTTCGAACTCGATAACACATTTTTTTTTTTTTGAGAATGAACCTATAATGATCTAATCATGAGTTCCATGGTGTCTATGAAGGTATTTTCAGGTGGGTTTTAATGACAGAAAAAAACAGTGCGGTGTTTGGGATGATTTTCAGGTGGGTTCGTTGGTTTTCGGTGGTGACGGGAATAGGGTGGTGTTTATAGGTGAAGAAATGAAGATGATAGGTGGGGGTGACGGTGGTGAATGGGTGGTGGTTTGTGGTAGTTTAATGGTGAGCTAGTGAAGAAAAACAAATGAAGAAAATGATATTGTTTTTGGTCGGGATCTGTCCGTTTTCCAGTCTCTCTATCTACTGTGTATATGTTTTTCTTGCGTCTATTTTCTATCTTATCTATAGTGTTTTTTTCTCTATGTCTGCATGTGTATTGTGATAAAGATGATGATGATTTCTTTTTTTTTTTTTTTTTTCTCTCTACTATTCTATGTGTATGGGTTATGTGCAGGTTTAAGGATGGAGAAAGAAAATGGTGGTCATCTTTTTTGAACAGCCAGAATCCCGGCATAATCCCCCAATTCACGTGTTCCTTTGTGCACAAAAACAGACCCTAAATCCGTGGGCCCCCTTTTTGTTATCCCTTTTTTATGAAAAAATGTTTCCACCAAAAACGTGACCCCCTTTTTCTTATTTTTGTGATAAGGTTTGTTACGGAGCTTTGTCATTATGTGATGAGGTGGTGTAATCCCATTTGCTCATCATTTTTTTTTAAAATGTAAAAATAAAAATAAATAAATAAAAACAAATATATATATATATATTTAATAACTAATTCTAGATAACTGAAAAGAAAGAAAAAAAAAATCTTAAAATAAATAACTGTCTAAGCAAAATTAAAACCTACAAAGCATATTTTTGTAATTTTCTTTCTTTAAAATACAAAACTTATACTCTAAAAATAGCAAATATTTTGTTCTTTTTGATTTTCGCAAATAAGCCTACTAAATAAAAATAGAATAAAATCGACACGTCAAGAATTAAAATTAAAAGAAATATTTAAACACTATAAGGTGAAACACACGGGGAGGGTCAAAAATCACGTGTCTACATTAGTAGGTGGTGATATAATGTACAAACCAATTGACCTCTAAAGAGCATTGACCTCATACATTTTTATTTTAATTCAAATCCTATGGTCCGAGACTTACAGGTTAACATGTACACTTAAAGAAGTCAAAGAGGCCAATGCGGATCTGGAAGAAATGTTTGATTAATTATCAATTGGTAAATAATTATGATACTCGTTTTTTAGACATAACAAACAAACGAAGTATCATATAATTATGATACTTCGTTTGTTAGACATAAATTAACAAGATCTTTTACGTTTACGTGAGAACTAATTTAGGCGTTCCACTAATTAGACATTTTCTATTGGAAAGAGAGAGAAACTCATAAGTGGATCAAGTTAAGTCAAATTTCGCTCGAGTTATCTGAGGAATCCTAAGTTAATAGCCATTTTCAATCAGAGTCTCAGTAGAAAAAATATGAAATATATCATTTTTGCATTATTTTTTTCATTAAAACAATGAATAAAGCTATATCTCATTGATCATTTGCAGTGTCTCTCTTTTTTCTTTTTAATTTTTCATATGATATTTGGTATCCGTTATATATGGGAGTCCGACTAATTTCGGTATGTGCTAAGAAGTCCCACGTTAATGGTAAAGTGATTCCATTCTCAAAGTTTGAACTCAAAAATTCTAATTACGAATGAAGGAATACTTATCACGACCATCATAATCTTTTGGTGATTACAAGTGTGGAATCACCTTCAGCCAATAATGGTGGGAATATTATACTGCATATAAAATAAAATGTAAGAATAAATATATACATCATAATTAACTTGAAGAAACTGAACAAAATGCACTTCCTAGTCCTACTAGTGCATTATTAACTTAATTAATTTAGACTAGAGTTTCCAATATCAGCTTCGACATGTACTATATTTTTCATTTTCAGCTTCATTTATTAAGATATAAAAATAATGTAGAACAGGATCCCTAATTCCACGGCCATAAGAATCAATTATACCAAAGTTTCCTTCTTATAAATGGAAAAAATTAATCTTTTCATGCTTTAATGAGGAAAAGATTTATTTAGGAATTATATTTCTAATATTATTTGAATAATAGAAATGTAATTTCTTAATTTATTTATTTTTAGATTTATAATTAAATTCTGACATTTTAAACATGTGTTTGTTAAGTTACCAAGGGGCTTCAAACTGTTGGCAGCTCACGAAGTGGCCGCTACCAGAGTACCAAACTGCTCCTCTTCTTATAAAAAAAAAATCACTTATATAAAAATGAAAATACTGACAACTGATCAAACGCTTTAAATATTTGAGTTAAAGTAGGAAAGAAAAGGTTAAACCAAAGTTTTAAAAAACATTTGTGAATGGTTTCAAAATTTTACTACCTATAAACGATGAATTACTCTCTCTGTTTCACTTGACACGGAGTTTAAGAAAATAAAGAAAATTTTAAAATCTTATGTTTGTTAACTAAAGATACGTAAGATGTACCAAAATGCTTTTTAATTTTATAGTTTTAATATGTCATGTAAAAAGTTGAAACTAAAAAATTATCTATATATATAAAAAAGGAGAGGTACAAGCAATGTGATTAAGCCAAGTGGTAAGCTAATAATAAGCCACTTGGCAATTTTAAGACAAAGTTAATGAGAATTAGGACAAAGCAAATTTAAAGATAATTTTTACAATTGAAAGATAAAGTTATTAAATTTGAATTGAAAGATAAGCACTAACAACATTAAATTCAAAATCACACTCAATTCAAATTCAAAAATTATAATTAACTTAACAAGTAAAAAGATAAACGAAAAGTGTTATATATGCTGCACATTCATGAAAATGCACGGCCATTGATATACAGTAATAGTAATAATAATAGTAGTAGGAATAATAATAATAATGATAATAATAATAATAATTAGGACAAAGCTCCTAACAATCCTTATCAAATTCCAAAAACGAAAAATAGTTTTGTGAGAAATAAAGTTTAAGCATTTGTTTCACCAAAAAAAAAAAAGTTTAAGCATTTGAATTTAAAGCAAACCATATTTATCCGCATTTTGCAAGCTTTGTGCTTTATCCTTAACACATATCACCTCAATAGGATTATACAAATACATCTGTTAAGAAAGAGTTATTTTTGAACCAAATTTCACATTTAATTAAAATATAATTGAAGATAACAATGTGTTAGACTTATCCTTAACAATATCGTAATTATAGGATTATTCAAACTCAAAGATGTCTTTTTAAAAACAAGAGTAATCCATTAACCAAATGCCACAACTAAATTTATCGTAATTATAGGACTATTCAAACTCAAAGATATCCTTGAAAAAAAAAGAGTAATCCATTAACCAAATGCCACATTTAATTTAAATTAAAAGATAAAATGTGGTGAAGTTTATCCGTAGTAATATCGTAATTAACTAGATATGATTTAATTTTATTGGTTTTTCTTCACAGCCTTACGTACATTATTCCATTTTAGTATTCAAAGTCAAATTTCAACCAAATTATTTACTTTATTTTAAAACTCTTTTAAGCTTATCCTTCAATTCTATCATTTATCTAACAGCAGATGCCATAATAGTAGTTTTCAAATTCAAAATTTCACAGATAAACTCTTTATTAATAGGACTCTTTTCTATTATTTCATAATGCATTATAGTTTGCCACTATAAAAATGTAACTGACCTCTACTTCAACACAACTCTATCATATTGTGAAATTGATTTTTTTTTAATGTTGTCAAGAAATTTGTTTAGTTGATTTATTTGTTCTTAGCTTCATTATTTTATTCTTCGTCTGTCCTTACAAGTTTCTTGAAATATTTATGGTATAGGTCGCGAAGATTATATTGTTGGAGCTACATTACTTGGAAAGGATATCTCATCCTCATTCACTTGATGTTTTCATTATGCAATAGCGAGAGTACACTCACAAACAGTAGCCCCTTTTCCTACAGGTATACTTGCTACTCTTTTTGAGTAATTTGCGTTCAAAGCATATGCAGTGGAATTGTTTTTTTTTTTTTTTTTGCCACGGTCTAAGTAATGGAGAACCTCCTAACATAATTTCTCTTTGGAGTTACAAGAAAACAAACAAATTTATTCCATAGTATAAGTATTAGGGAATCCTTCGAAAATGACTATTGAAATCTAAAATTATTAAAATAAGAGAGAATCATTATGGAGTTCCTTTTTTGAAACAATGATATATTGATATACATGTCCTTTTTAGAAATTTACTAATTCTATCAACCATCTAAAAACTGTTATTAATGTATGACAATCAATGAATTAGGTTTAGGTTCCGATGCCGAGCTTGAAAAGACTTGGTTTGGCTCAGAAGTTAGATAAGTTAGAGGAACGTATATATTGTCTTTCCTTTTGCACAATAAAGCATTTTGCAGGTGTATACTGAATGGGTTTAATATATTACCACAATTGAAGGAGTTACCTTTGAAGCATTACAATAGCTATGAAGAAATACATGTAATATTGCTAATTTTACGATAATATTTACTATGAGCAATAATATAACATACAATTTGAATTGCGATAAAACTGAAAGATAACAAAAGATATTACTTTTAAGTTATGCCTCTCATTATAAGATCTAGGATAATCTCTCCGCTTAGATAGTTGTTAAGACAATTACACATACAAATAAATAATGGAATCTACAATTAATTAAAAAAGAAACGTCACATAGAAATTTATATAACTTAAATTAAACTCAAACTTTATATTGAAAATAGAAAATATTTAAAATGAAATACCTACATAAGTGATGCTATATGTTCTAATTTATATATTATTTTAGTAGATTTCTCTAAAATAAATCAGATGTGTAAATAATCTTGGAGTTAGAATCTATAATTGATTTGGTAGTATAGTTCATACCAGATACAATTTTATCGGTCTACTGTTTACAATTGAAACATACATTATGATCTACTTAAAAGAGGAAGAGTTCTCCTAATAAATACAAACGAAAGTATTTTGGAAAAGATTTTCAGATTTAATTTTAAGTTGGTGAATATGTATCAAAGATGTTTAGATTTAATTTTAAGTTGGTGAATACATATCATAGATTTTTTGAGTTAATTTTAAGATTTTCAGATTTATATTATACGTGTAATATAAGGAAAGAAATTATAATATTGAGACTAGAAATTATAAAAATTTAGTAATGAATACATATACTCTCTCAGTCCCATATTATTTGTCCACTTTCCCCTTTACACGCTATTTAAAAAATCACAAATAAAAATGTATTTGTACAACATCGCCCTTATCTCTCTTCAATAAATTGCACTCTAATCATTATTGGTTACTTTAAAAAAAAAATTAATGTTAGGGATAAAATAGAAAAAATTTAATTAATTTTATCTTGATTTTGTAAATGAACAAGTATTTTGGGACAAATGATTTTAGTAATATGGACAACTAATATGGGATAGAGGAAGTATTCATTATACTTTTCAATTTGGCTTAATTAATTTGATTTTTGCATTAATAAGCCCATCTTTGATTTCTCTATTATTTTTTTAGAAGGGAAGGGTCCAACATTATTTGAATTTTAGGAAAAGAAAGAATAAGAGTGATGATGGGAAGTTATGTGTTTGTTGTGAAAGGATTTCAACTTGGTTGCGTCCAAAAATGCATATATATTATTATCGAAATTGATTGGCATTTTTATTTTAAGCAATTTGTGCTCATCCTTTATTTAACAGTTTGAAAATGTAAACTCTAATTTTTCAATATACAAATTTATTCAATTACTAAAGAAACTTTTTTTCTTATTCAATAAAATTTATACTCTTTTTGCTGCTTTACTATGTCAAGGAATATGTGATAACCATATTGGTTAATTATAAGGAGATCTAACAAGTTTCAATCATAATATCTGTATGGGATGTGTGTGCGAGTGTGTAACAATTTTAGTCGAGTGGCTTTTACAATATCAAACGACAAGTTTTGGATAATATCCCATTTACAGGCAATGCAATTACATGGTCTGTGGTTATTTTTTGAATTGAGTGTTTTTTTTTTAATTTTGAATTTGATCTGAAATATAAACCTTTTCAATTGAATGTAGTTAATTCTTTATTTAATTAAAAGATAAAAAAAGTTTACTTTTAGTATAAAAAGGAAATAAGGTTGGAGTAATATTTTTGGAAAGTCTTAAATATTAGAATAGATTTTTCTCAAAGAATATTTTTATAGATTGAAATAGTTAAATAATTGAAAATAATATTTATATAACATAATCACTATAAAAATAATTTCAAAAGTTTTTTTTCACGTATAAGAGTATAATCACTTATAAAGAAAAAATTGTGATATGTGCAAAAATGTCAATTTCAAACTTGAAGCAATTAGATATGATACTAAAATAGAATATGACTATTACTGTAATTTATTACAACCGCGCATCGCGCGGGTACGGACACTAATCAAAAAAAATAAGATAAACATTTTCAAACGGAGCGAGTAATATCTATGCCAAGTAGAAATTTGCTGTTTTAGACTTGAAAATGGGAGATGAGCAGAACATGGTTCGAGAATCCTAGAATGTTCTAGTTCTAGAAAGAGAATTGACAATTCTTACAGGAATAGTGTTCATCTCTAGTTTCCTCAGAAATTATGTTTGAGTTTTTTTTATACTCAAAAAGTATTTAAATTTGATTTTCAAAACACAATTTATTTAGAAAAGCGTGAGCAAGAGAATATTTGTAATCAAAGAAAATCGATATTTTTAGTTTCTCAATATATTGAAAAGATGGGTTAAGTTGAGCGGGTTAGATTATGACTCTTCATTTAGCCCATCTTGACCCAAACAAGCTTTGGATATGGTTGTGCTTTGGCCCATCTATAAGTTCAACCCATCTTGATCGGTCCAACTTTAGTCCAAATGATCCATTTGCCACCCCTATCTGGATGCTACAAAAGGACTGTCAGTATTTAATTTGAGGCACCTTGCTCTCTCAAAACTCGACCACATGGCCCAAACCATGGAACTTGGAAGGGTTGGTCAAGAGGATGAAGAGACTGCTTTGATGTGAACGCAATATTATATACTCTATGATTTGTTTGTTTAAATAAATATATAGCTAGTAGAAAGTTTAATTCCAAGAAACCACCAATTAGTGTTTTAGTAGGTGGTGATATAATGTACAAACCAATTGACCTCTAAAGAGCATTGACCTCATACATACTTATTTTTTTAATTTAAATCCTGGGGTCCGAGACTTACAGGTTAACATGTACACTTAAAGAAGTCAAAGAGGCCAATGCGGATCTGGAAGAAATATTTGATTAATTATCAATTGGTAAATAATTATGATACTCGTTTTTTAGACATAACAAACAAACGAAGTATCATATAATTATGATACTTCGTTTGTTAGACATGAATTAATAAGTCTTTTACGTTTATGATAACGTCCAAATACACTCCTCAAAGAGAAAGTGTACACGGTCGTATGCAATATATTTACCCAACTATGAGTCGGGGTCGATCCCACAGGGAACAATGTGCTAGGCGATTAAGAAAGTAAGGAACTTTCACCAACTACGCTAAAGCCAAACGATAGGTAATATTTTGGTTTTTGAGAAAATTATGACTAATGCGGAAATGTAAACTAACCTAGAAAGCAAGTAAAATGATCAATGGCCACAAGCATGGATAATAGGAGATTACACTCAAGTAACGATCCAATGTATTTCACGATTTTATAACTAAGAACGGGTTTATGTCAATAGATAATGATTTCTAAAATCTCATTGAAAGTCTTCCAACCAAATCAATGAATTTCACTCTAAGCTTTTCCAAGCCTTAGAGTGTGATATTAGGCACAATCAATTTAACCTCAAGTAACTATCCTCTTCCGAGCTCAAGTTATTAGATGAGTTTAATGACCCAAATTCTTGTTAATTAATCTTTCCCAACCTAGATTTCCTTTCCCAAGCTCAATCTAAGTAAATGGGTGAGTCCTAGGGTTAGCTAATCCCTTTGGAAACATTCAAGAACGAGATTAATTAAATCAACAAAGACCCACTTCAATAGCAATAAAAATCATTCAATACATAAGCAAAACAAGAGTTTTAATTCAACACTTTAATCATAGAATATTTCCATAAACAAGATTCAAGTGAAGAAAATAAATACTACACACTTAGATATACAATACAAAACAAGGAATTGAAGAAAGGTTTAAGAATTATCTCATTAAAGAACTCCAATCTTCTCCTCCAATGGTGTAGGTGAAAGAAACCCTAGCCTCCAAGCTTGTAAAATGGCAAAAGATGATATGTTTTTCCCTAAGCCTCTCTTTTGTAGCTCCTCTAATTCTTCCAAGTTTAAAAGAATGTCAAAATCTGCCCCCATATTTCTGTTTTTTGCAATTCTGCCCGTTTTTGCAAAACTGTCCACTTTTGACAGTTTTGCAAATATGTCCCGTTTTTGCAAAACTGTCCAGTTTTGACAGTTTTGCAAAAATGTCCAGTTTGGCCTCTTTTTTGACTTTCTTTTCACTTGGTTTCTTCCGATCACTCATTTCAGCTACTTGGCTTGTTTTGCTCTATTTTGTTCCATTTTGGTCCATTTTGATCCATTTTGCTCTTTTATGCTCTCCGGGTATCTTTTCCTACAAAACAATATAAAAACATAAAAAGTAACAACAAAAGTGCTTAAAGAGTCACAAAAACTTAAGGAATTAGCATCGAATATCGCGTAGGTTCACGACTCATCAGTTTACTTGAGAACGAATTTAGGCGTTCCATTAATTAGACATTTTCTATTGGAAAGAGAGAGAAAAACACAGAAGTGGATCAAGTCAAGTCAAATTTCGCTTGAGTTATCTGAGACCTAAGTTAATAGCCATTTTTAATCAGAGTCTCAGTAGAAAAATATAAAATATATCATTTTTGCATTATGTTTTTCATTAAAACAATGAATAATGCTACATCTCATTGATCATTCGTAGTGTCTCTCTTTTTTCTTTTTAATTTTTCATATGATATTTGGTATCCGTTATATATGGGAGTCCGACTAATTTAGGTATGTGTTAAGAAATCCCATGTTAATGGTAAAGTGATTCCATTCTCAGAGTTTGAACTAAAAAATTCTAATTACGAATGAAGGGATACTTATCACGACCATCATAATCTTTTGGTAATTACAAGTGTGGAGTTACCTTCAGCCAATCATGGTGGGAATATTACACTGCATATAAAATAAAATGTAAGAATAAATATATACATCATAATTAACTTGAAGAAACTGAACAAAATGCACTTCCTAATCCTACTGGTCAAGTGCGTTATTAACTTAATTAATTTAGACTAGAGTTTCCAATATCAGCTTCGACATGTACTATATTTTTCATTTTCAGCTTCATTTATTAAGATATAAAATAATGTAGAACAGGATCCCTAATTCCACGGCCATAAGAATCAATTATACCAAAGTTTCCTTCTTATAAATGGAAAAAATTAATCTTTTCATGCTTTAATGAGGAAAAGATTTATTTAGGAATTATATTTCTAATATTATTTGAATAATAGAAATGTAATTTCTTAATTTAATTATTTTTAGATTTATAATTAAATTCTGACGTTTTAAACATGTGTTAAGTAACCAAGGGGCTTCAAACTGCTGGCAGCTCACGGAGTGGCCGCTACCAGAGTACTAGACTGCTCCTCTTCTTCTTCAAAAAAAAAAAAAAATCACTTATATAAAAATGAAAATACTGACAACTGATTAGACGCTTTAAATATTTGAGTTAAAGTAGAAAAGAAAAGATTAAACTAAAGTTTTAAAAAACATTTGTGAATGATTTCAAAATTTTACTACCTATAAACATTGAATTACTCCTTCTGTTTCACTTGACACGGAGTTTAAAAAAATAAAAAAAAAATAAAAAATTTTATGTTTGTTAACTAAAGATATGTAAGATGTACCAAAATGCTTTTTAATTTTATAATCTTAAATATGTCATATAAAAAGTTAAAACTAAAGAGTTATCAAAAAAAAAAAAAAAAAAAAAATATATATATATATATATATATAAACATTTTCAATCGGAGCGAGTAATATCTATGTCCAAGTAGAAATTTGCTGTTTTAGACTTGAAAATGGGAGATAAGCAGAACATGATTCGACAATCCTAGAATGTTCTAGTTCTAGAAAGAGAATTGACAATTCTTACAGGAATAGTGTGCATCACTTGTTTCCTCAGAAATTATGAAAGCTCCCTTGATTTTTGTTCTACTTTGGTTCTAGAAGAGCCCACATGATTTGTCATTTGTCAATTTTGAATACTCTGTAACGCTTCTACTTCAATATAAATTTCGGCGCGGGCTACTGTTTCTTTTATTTCAATTGATGTAAATTTGTAAAAAAATTAATGATCTAAAATAAATTATGTAATATTTATATGCCTAGGTTATTTCACTAGGGATAAAAAAAGTTCAAAGTAAAATTATTTCTAAATATAGAACGTATCAATCTTTCTAGGATAAGATTAAAAAGGAAAATATACATACAAATAGAAACATCGGAAGTACTCTCTCCGTTTCATAATAACTGGTGTTTTTAACTTGAGTACAATTCTAGAAAATTAAGTACTGTTTTTACTAATTTGGCTTCATCAAATACATTGAAAAAGAAGTAAATCTTGAATGGTTTCTTGATCATGTGAAACTACCTTTAATTAAATAAGAGTAAAATTAGGAGGAAAAAAAATAATCTTTCTTGATTTTATGATATACCACTTATTTGAAACAAAATGAAAAAGTAAAAACGCCACTTACTTTGATATGGAGGGAATATATGATTTCTTTGCTTTTCTAAGTTTTGGTAGGACAAAACTACTTCATATTTGTATTGGTAAGCGATAACAGCACATATTCAATAAAATAATTAAATTACAATGTGTAAATTGGAGCGGACAATCACAATTCACAATCATAATAGGGGAAGTTCTAAATCATTCAGGGGCTTGGCATTTGGAATGGGGTGGGCATAAGTACCAAAAAATAGAAACCCAACTGAACTAATTCGGTTCTTCGATTTCTGATTTCGGTTTGATTTCGGTTCTATTTTTTCTAAAATTCGTTTTTCAGTTTTAGAATACCAATTTTTCGATGCACCGAAGAACCGAAATTTTACGACATAAGATACAAGAATAGGCACTCAGATACACGCTTGGCCTCGGCCCAATCCAAATCATTCCTAAATTCCCTTTATAGATCCACTACAATCCAAGCCCATTCCTAAATTTCCTTTACACTTTAGTTCTCTTTCCTATTTGAGATGGTTATAGCAGCTTTTCTACTACCATCCTAATTCTTCTTCTCTCCCTCTTATTTTTGGGTCTTTTTATTTTTTGTCTATAATGAAAGCCTCCACCATTCAGCTTGTGGCAAAAATATAGAATATATAATTCCACCCCACTTTCATCATTATCTCACTCTAATTAATAGTAGTAATTCAAACCTTCAAAATGACTTTATTTCTAGAAGAGCAAGTTGGACCAAATATAGTCACAAGAGGTGCTAAAAGTGGATTTGAGACTCTAGATCACTGGATGTGAGTATCTTTACACTTATTATCTGTGAAAATGAATGCGATCTTGACATATATATATATATATTTGAATTATTTTTAAAGTTGAAACAAGTTAAATCAATGTCAGGATTATAACTTAACTCGTTCAAATATACTCGGTTCAACATAGGATGAGTAATAAGACAGGACTGTGTGTTGCATGAGTTACACATCTATGGTCAAAACATGTTAATGCATAAACTGATTGTGAATCAACCCGCCCAAAGTTTGCCTGCGTGAAGGTGGATAGAGCTACAACTTTAATCTAATAGCGCTAGTCCAAATTTGAACATTCAGGGGGAATATATTTTTATGGTTCAATATTAACACCTCTCATTCCAGTAAAAACATGGATTAAAGACCAGAAACAAAAAAAAAAATGGACTTCATATAATTGACAGAAATCTAGTACAGGATCCATTCAACATCAAGAGGGTAACAGATAGTGATACTATAACAGGAAAGGAAAATCTAGTATCACTATGACAACAAAACCAAGTGTAGCTTTGGCTTACCATTCAACAACACCTACAAGTATTTGTCTACGTCGACAGTTAGATTGGTTTTGGGTACAGCACCAATGATAGCATCTTTCTTCTTTCCATTAACAAAGATCATTGTTGTTGGGATGCTTCGGATTCTATAGCTGGATGTAGGGGTGACAAAATTAGCCCAAATCCATTTGACTCGTCCAATCCAGCCAAGCTTTAATAGGTTTGGACTAGAGTAATTTTGAAGATGGGCTGATTTGGACTAGCCCAAGTAGATCCATCACAAATCATCAGCCCAAACTGACCCATCATTGTCCTTTGTTCATAAGTATAAAAACAAAAGATGATTAACTTCTTTTTTAATTATTATTTAAGTTTATTTTTATTTTTTTAAGTTATTTTAACTTTTTTTTTGAAAAAATATTTTTATTTTATTTTAAATTTTATTTTTATTTCCTTATTTTAATTTTTTAACTAGTAATTTTTTATTTTTAAGTTTTTAATTTTTTTTCCTGAGGATCTATGTTTATCTTTTGTTTAACCTATTTTTGACCCACCCATATCCGACACACGTTTTCCACTCTTAGTTATGCACAAGAGGATAAAAATATATAAATAAGATAAAGGGGTAAAAGAGAGGAACCTTAAAAGAGAGGAACCTGCCAAAATCATCATTTATTACATCAATTAATATTTAATTTTCTTTTGATTTACTTTTCGGAATAATTTCGAAAATAATTTATGTATTGGGATAACTTATGAGGAAAATATTTACAGTGAATATCTTTATTATTTTGAGTAAAAGCATATGTTTGACTTTATTTTTATATCCAAAAAGTATTTAAATTTGATTTTCAAAACACAATTTATTTAGAAAAGCATGAGCGAGAGAATATTTGCAATAAAAGAATATCGATATTTTTAATTTCTCAATATATTTAAAAGATGGGTTAAGTTGAGCGGGTTGGATTATGACCCTTTATTTAGTCCATCTTGACTCAATCCATCCTAGCCCAAACAAGCTTTGGACAGGGTTGGGCTTTGGCTCATTTATAGGTTCAACCCATCTTGATCAGCCCAATTTTAGCCCAAATGATCAATTTGCCACCCCTATCTGGATGCTACAGAAGGACTTCGGTATTTAATTTGAGGCACCCTGCTCTCCCAAAACTGGACCACATGGTCCACACCATGGAACTTGGAAGGGTTGGTCAAGAGGATGAAGAGGCTGCTTTGACGTGAACGCAATATTATATACTCTATGATTTGTTTGTTTAAATGAATATATAGCTAGTAGAAAGTTTAATTCCAAGAAACCACCAATTAGTGTTTTAGTAGGTGGTGATATAATGTACAAACCAATTGACCTCTAAAGAGCATTGACCTCATACATACTTATTTTTTTAATTTAAATCCTGGGGTCCGAGACTTACAGGTTAACATGTACACTTAAAGAAGTCAAAGAGGCCAATGCGGATCTGGAAGAAATATTTGATTAATTATCAATTGGTAAATAATTATGATACTCGTTTTTTAGACATAACAAACAAACGAAGTATCGTATAATTATGATACTTCGTTTGTTAGACATGAATTAATAAGTCTTTTACGTTTACTTGAGAACGAATTTAGGCGTTCCATTAATTAGACATTTTCTATTGGAAAGAGAGAGAAAAACACAGAAGTGAATCAAGTCAAGTTAAATTTCGCTTGAGTTATCTGAGACCTAAGTTAATAGCCATTTTTAATCAGAGTCTCAGTAGAAAAATATAAAATATATCATTTTTGCATTATGTTTTTCATTAAAACAATGAATAATGCTACATCTCATTGATCATTCGTAGTGTCTCTCTTTTTTCTTTTTAATTTTTCATATGATATTTGGTATCCGTTATATATGGGAGTCCGACCAATTTAGGTATGTGTTAAGAAGTCCCACGTTAATGGTAAAGTGATTCCATTCTCAAAGTTTGAACTCAAAAATTCTAATTACGAATGAAGGGATACTTATCACGACCATCATAATCTTTTGATGATTACAAATGTGGAGTCACCTTCAGCCAATCATGGTGGGAATATTATACTGCATGTAAAATAAAATGTAAGAATAAATATATACATCATAATTAACTTGAAGAAACTGAACAAAATGCACTTCCTAATCCTACTGGTTAAGTGCATTATTAACTTAATTAATTTAGACTAGAGTTTCCAATATCAGCTTCGACATGTACTATATTTTTCATTTTCAGCTTCATTTATTAAGATATAAAAATAATGTAGAACAGGATCCCTAATTCCACGGCCATAAGAATCAATTATACCAAAGTTTCCTTCTTATAAATGGAAAAAAATAATCTTTTCATGCTTTAATGAGGAAAAGATTTATTTAGGAATTATATTTCTAATATTATTTGAATAATAGTAATGTAATTTCTTAATTTATTTATTTTTAGATTTATAATTAAATTCTGACATTTTAAACATGTGTTGTTAAGTAACCAAGGGGCTTCAAACTGCTGGCAGCTCACGGAGTGGCCGCTACCAGAGTACCAGACTGCTCCTCTTCTTAAAAAAAAAAATCACTTATATAAAAATGAAAATATTGATAACTGGTCAGACGCTTTAAATATTTGAGTTAAAATAGGAAAGAAAAGGTTAAACTAAAGTTTTAAAAAACATTTTGATTGGTTTAAAAATTTTACTACCAATAAACATTGAATTACTCCTTCTGTTTCACATGACTCGAAGTTTAAGAAAATAAAATAAAAATTAAAATCTTATGTTTGTTAACTAAAGATATATAAGATGTATCAAAATGCTCATTAATCTTGTAATCTTAAATATATCATGTGAAAAGTTGAAACTAAAGATTTAATAAAAACAATAAGATAAACTTTTTCAAACGGAGCGAGTAATATCTATGTCCAAGTAGAAATTTGCTGTGTTAGACTTGAAAATGGGAGATAAGCAGAACGTGGTTCGAGAATCCTAGAATGTTCTAGTTCTAGAAAGAGATTTGACAATTCTTACAGGAATAGTGTGCATCACTTGTTTCCTCAGAAATTATGAAAGCTCCCTTAATTTTTGTTCTACTTTGGTTCTAAAAGAGCCCACATGATTTGTCATTTGTCAATTTTGAATAATCTGTAACACTTCCACTTCAATATAAATTTCGGCGTGGGCTACTGTTTCTTTTATTTCAATTGATGTAAATTTGTAAAAAAATTAATGATCTAAAATAAATTATGTAATATTTATATGCCTAGGTTATTTCATTAGGGATAAAAAAAAGTTCAAAGTAAAATTATTTCTAAATATAGAACGTATCAATCTTTCTAGGATAAGATTAAAAAGGAAAATATACATACAAATAAAAACATCGGAAGTACTCTCTCCGTTTCATAATAACTGGTGTTTTTAATTTGAGTACAATTCTAGAAAATAAGTACTGTTTTTACTAATTTGGCTTCATCAAATACATTGAAAAAGAAGTAAATCTTGAATGGTTTCTTGATCATGTGAAACTACCTTTAATTAAATAAGAGTAAAATTAGGAGGAAAAAAAATAATCTTTCTTGATTTTATGATATACCACTTATTTGAAACAAAATGAAAAAGTAAAAACGCCACTTACTTTGATATGGAGGGAGTATATGATTTCTTCGCGTGTCTAAGTTTTGGTAGGACAAAACTACTTCATATTTGCATTGGTAAGCGATAACAGCACATATTCAATAAAATAATTAAATTACAATGTGTAAATTGGAGCGGACAATCACAATTCACAATCATAGTAGGGGAAGTTCTAAATCATTCAGGGGCTTGGCATTTGGAATGGGGCTGGGCATAAGTACCGAAAAACAGAAACCCAACCGAACTAATTTGGTTCTTTGATTTCGGGTTTTCGATTTGATTTCGGTTCTATTTTTTCTAAAATTCATTTTTCGGTTTTAGAATGCCAATTTTTCGGTTTTAACCCAATTCATCTTAGTCCAAACAAGCTTTGAACAGGGTTGGACTTTGGCCCATCTATAGGTTCAACCCATCTTGATCAGCCCAACTTTAGCTCAAATGGTCCATTTGCCACCCCTATCTGGATGCTACAGAAGGACTGTCATCGACATTTAATTTGAGGCACCTTGCTCTCCCAAAACTCGACCACATCGTCCACACCATGGAACTTGGAAGGGTTGGTCAAGAGGATGAAGAGGCTGCTTTGATGTGAACGCAATATTATATACTCTATGATTTGTTCGTTTAAATAAATATATAGCTAGTAGAAAGTTTAATTCCAAGAAACCACCGATTAGTGTTTTAGAAGGTGGTGATATAATGGACAAACCAATTGACTTCTAAAGAGCATTGACCTCATACATATTTATTTTAATTTAAATCCTAGGGTCCGAGACTTACAGGTTAACATGTACACTTAAAGAAGTCAAAGAGGCCAATGGTAAATAATTATGATACTCGTTTTTTAGACATAACAAACAAACGAAGTATCATATAATAAGATCTTTTATGTTTACTTGAGAACTAATTTAGGCGTTCCATTAATTAGACATTTTCTATTCGAAAGAGAGAGAAAAACTCAGAAGTGGATCAAGTCAAGTCAAATTTCGCTTGAGTTATCTGAGGAATCCTAAGTTAATAGCCATTTTCAATCAGAGTCTCAGTAGAAAAAATATAAAATATATCATTTTTGCATTATTTTTTTCATTAAAACAATGAATAAAGCTACATCTCATTGATCATTCGCAGTGTTTCTCTTTTTTCTTTTTAATTTTTCATATGATATTTGGTATCCGTTATATATGGGAGTCCAACCAATTTAGGTATGTGTTAAGAAGTCCCACGTTAATGGTAAAGTGATTCCATTCTCAAAGTTTGAACTCAAAAATTCTAATTACGAATGAAGGGATACTTATCACGACCATCATAATCTCTTGGTGATTACATGTGTGGAGTCACCTTCAGCCAATCATGGTGGAAATATTATACTGCATGTAAAATAAAATGTAAGAATAAATATATACATCATAATTAACTTGAAGAAATTAACTGAACAAAATGCACTTCCTAATCCTACTGGTCAAGTGCATTATTAACTTAATTAATTTAGACTAGAGTTTCCAATATCACCTTCGACATGTACTATATTTTTCATTTTCAGCTTCATTTATTAAGATATAAAATAAGTAGAACAGGATCCCTAATTCCACGGCCATAAGAATCAATTATACCAAAGTGTCCTTCTTATAAATGGAAAAAATTAATCTTTTCATGCTTTAATGAGGAAAAGATTTATTTAGGAATTATATTTCTAATATTATTTGAATAATAGAAATGTAATTTCTTAATTTATTTATTTTTAGATTTATAATTAAATTCTGACATTTTAAACATGTGTCGTTAAGTAACCAAGGGGCTTCAAAAGGCTGGCAGCTCACGGAGTGACCGCTACCAGAGTACCAGACTGCTCCTCTTCTTAAAAAAAAATAAAAAAAAATCACTTATATAAAAATGAAAATACTTGACAACTGATCAGACGCTTTAAATATTTGAGTTAAAGTAGGAAAGAAAAGGTCAAACTAAAGTTTTAAAAAACATTTGTGAATGGTTTCAAAATTTTACTACCTATAAACATTGAATTACTCCCTCTGTTTCACTTGACACGGAATTTAAGAAAATAAATAAAATTTTAAAATCTTATGTTTGTTAACTAAAGATATGTGAAATTGTATTTTAAATTCTTTGTTTTTTCAGAATTTAAATAATGTTTTTAATCTGTTGTTTTTTTCCTTGGAGTTCTTTCAAGTTTTCAATATTTTTTATATTTAACTTTATTAATATTTCAGTTACTATCTTATACATAATGTGACTTTTCTCATTTTTATTCAAATAACTTTCTCATCTCAAATTATTAAGTCTTATTCTTCTAATTTTTTACACTAAAATTTAAGAAGTTTTGGTAATAAAACTAACCTGATCACCAAGAAAATAATTTACAATCATTTTGAATAAGTTGTATCGATTTTTTGCTATCACTAACTAATAATCCATTATTCAAATAAATAACAATTAAGTGTGAAAAGAAGCACATGCCCGTAATTCATTCGGGAAATGATGATGTCCATCGTGCCAGAGTCTCCCGCTATGTCGTGCCTGAGAAATAAACACATAACATGTTTAAAGTTTGCAGTTCAATTAATTTGTGGGATTACACAAATTAAGAAGGATACCAATATTTATGTAGTACTTATTTATAAGACAAAAAGATATTGTCTTCAGTTAAAACAATTCCTCCTTGCTTTCATATAGGAGTAGACGTAGTTGATCATAGTGCAAAATTCAATAGTTATCTTCTTATCCGTCAGATAATTTCAAATAAATGAAGAGATGCATTAGTATAATGTATACAGTATAGAATAACAACTTGTCCTTAAAATCCTCAATTCTCTTTGTCATTATCATTCAACATCTCATCTTTCAAGATCCTGTTTTTTTAAAAGAGGAACTGAGACAAAAATTATTGTAAAGAGTTGCGTATTTAAAATCCTTTGACCCCTATAAAGATGACACCTTGGATTTATTAATTGGTCAATGATCTTTGCTTATTGACAACTGAAATTTGAAAATTTTCACAATTTTAGTTTTAGATAGGCTGCAACGATCAATGGCTATATTTGGCTTAGGTATTACTCTGCTAGTTTCTTGTCTTTCAATTTCTGCTATTATCTAATATTTTTTTGTACTTCGATTATCGTATTGACTTGTGGTAGTCACTGTTTCTTGTTTTTTCAGACTGCTTTATCATGTTTTTTATAGTATTTTGTCATGAATTAGTCGCTCCCGTTATTTCTTTTTTTGTATGGCTGTGACTAGTTTGTCCATGTGCCGAGGGTCTACCAGAAACAACCTCTCAATCTTTCAAGATAAGGGTAAGATCAGCGTACATTCTATCCTCTTCAAACCCCACTTTGTGATATTTCACTGTGTATGTTGTTGGTGTTGCATTAAGAAAGAGGCTTAATGCATATGCAACCCCCTAAACTTGTCCTTTTTTTCATTTTGACACCTCAACTAAGTGTTGTTCCTATTGAAACCCTGAACTTGGCATCAAGTGTGTCTATCAAATACAGTCCCACTTACATAGCATATATGGTGAGTTTCACTTTTTTCAGTCTTGCGCGTGAATGTCAATCGCATCCTACGTGGCATATATTTAATGCAAAATCTAATGTAATAAAATCTGAGCTTGCTCGTTGCCTTGAGCTTCCAGGTTGTCCCATTCCAGCCTATCAACATAGTAAAATTTTATGTTAATGTGTCCCAAATTATTCTACTGCGCATTATTGAATTGATACTCAGATTTGCTAACACTCGGAATGTATTTACATTAAAGTTTACATTAAATACATAACACGTAGGCCGGATATGCATTAAGCCTAAGAAAGATGTATGTTTTCCTTCTCTTTGAATTTGTGAAGCTTCGTGTATAATTTGTTGGTTTTTTATTGCATTAGTGCTCTGAGAATTAGATTTTCGTCTGCCCCTAGCTATTTAAAAATTTCAATGCTCTTATTTTAAAAAGTTTATGAAACAAATAAAAATTATGGTTTCAATTTTTTTTTCTCTACCCTTTTCCGTCCTGGGCATTTGTAATTTTTACTTATATGATAGGTCAACATCTAAAACCATATCTTCCCCCCACTTTACTATAAACTAGTTCTTCAACGAAAGGTTAATTCATAAATATATTCTGTAAACTTGCCATTTTTGCCTACTTATCAGAAAAACAAACAAGAAATATTTGTACATAATATGAAAGGGATTATTAGAGAGAAAAGAGAGAACCAAAGTGGTAAAGTAACTGAAATTTTAGAAATTTGCTAATTATCGTACTCATATGTTATACGCAAGCAGTATTGTAGAGAACAAATTTGTAATTACAAACCAAATGTCTAACGGAAGAAACAACACTAGTAAGAGAGACCAAATTAACCATCATTGCTTTGGTTACTCCTTTTCCATCCTAGAATTATTACAAAGTTGCTAATTATCGTACTCATAGGTTATACGCAAACAGTATTGTAGAGTACAAAGTTGTGATTACAAAACAAATGTCTAACAGAAGAAACAACACTAGTGAAAGAGACCAAATTAACCATCATTGTTTTGGTCACTCCTTTTCCATCCTAGAAATAACTGAACTGTAATTCTTACATGTTTGCAAGTCATCGCCAATGCTCTGGAATTGGATAAATATTAGAGAATATAGTTGTATTTAGATAACAGATTTCATGCACAATAACTCTACAAAAAGGTAGGAATTAAGAGATTGAATTATATACACTAATATTACGTACGGAACCTACAAAGGTAGCTGAATTGGTTCGGCTAGTGGCTTTCCACATGGGAGACCTGGTATCGATTTCTATCACCAACAACCTTCTCGGCCTGAGCTCGTCGCACAGGGATTGCCTAATGCGATTTACATCTCATATGTGGTTTGAGGGCTGTTACACTAGAAGCAATGTTTACCCTGAGCGCACTCAAAGAATAGCGGCTGCGGATTCCCTAATTTACAAAAAGAAAATATTACGTACGAACATTATTTATATTATATTGAATTAATAAATTGATATTGTGTGTGTGTACAACTTAAATCTGCTAATCCTTCCGTTTAAATTTTTTGTCTTACTTTCTTTTCTTAGTCCGTTTTAAAAAATGCCTCTTTTCCTTTTTGACAACTATTTAATTCCAACTTTCCATATGGCATGTTTAAAATCATATGATCAAAAGATATTTTGGTACATTCTACCTATCTTTAATTTAAACTTCGTGTGAAGTTAAAACCAAACAAATAAATTAAAACAGAGGAGTATATAATAGAGATGAACAAAAGAATAAAAACTCAATCAGACACCTCATACGCCGCTCTTTTATATCGGAAAAAAAAATATAGATAAAATTACTTAACAATAATTAACCACCTCACGGGCTGCTCTTTTTTCAAATGTTGCAAATATTACATGCAATTCAACAATAACTTAACGTATTGATCTATCTCACCATGTTTATCCAAACAGTTCATTCATTGTTCCACGTCAGACCATTTGACACTTGCATATACATTTTACTTGGATTGACAATGACATAAGAATAGCTAGATATAGATGCACGACGACTAATAAACAATCAAAATGGCTTGGTCAATGGTAATTTTAAGAAACTTAACATTATGATTGATATAAAATATTAGTACTTTTATGTACTTTCTGAATATGTGTACCTTGTTTTTAAAAAGTTGCAATTGATGTCTAACAACGTAAAAAAAAAAATTAGATGCATCGATTAAACTCTCGTAAAGATCATAAGTAGAACTTGTAAAGAGCCCAATTTTGATAAAAACATAAAGCGAGACAATAATAGCAATACCAAAAATAACGGACCACCATTCCATTATCTTCATTATAACTAGAAGTATGTTCTCTTACAAATTATACCTACATAAGTAGTGATCTTGCAATTGCTAAGGAGAAAACACTATAGCTTAGTTCATCAGAGAAATGGTAATTAAGGTTCATTTTCTCTTAAAGCTCGTCTCTTGTAATGTTCACATTTAGAAATGTTGGCGAAAAGGGAGCAAATACGAAATATTTCTATGCTTTCTTGTAGAAAAATAACTTCTTCTCAAAATTATGAATTATCTATTGCATGCATTGAGGGCAAGGATGTGTTGGGCTAAATTCGTATAATACAAGTGGACCAGTACCATGATGACACGTGGCAAGAGTCATAATCCAAATATGAGTCAGCTTGAAGCACTCCCAGAGGAAGCCTGGTGATACCGGAGATACAACCAGGTCCTGGAGGCCGTTGGAATATCTCTAGAAGAGAGACCAACGGTCAACCATTACATATCAGGCTCCACGCCTTCCACGGAGCATTTATAAGCTTTATTGTCATCTTAATTGTCAATCATTATTATGGTATTAATACACATTATTATTAGGGGCACAATTCATGGAATATGTGCCCCCTATGTATAAATAAGGCTTGTCATTTCATTGTAAAGAACACGAAATCCAAGGGAAATAAACAGCATACATTACACAATTGCACCATTTTTAAGTTCTTCTTTACTTTATTTATTTGACTCTTCCCCCTTAGTCACCACATGTTCAGTTCAGTTCACTTTTTCACTAGTTCCCGTTTTCACTATACATAAATGCATCTTCCCCCTTTTGGCGCCATCAAAAAGATTAGGCACAACCAACAAGAAGTTCAAAAATATTAACTCAGAGCCACATGGGCAGCATAATCATGAGTAAGATAGAGGAAAGCAAGCTTGCAATAATGCACAGGAACACAACAATATGCCAATAGATAGATCAGCACAAGTGTAGATAGTAAGCAATTCAATATACACAAATGATAGTTAAACTGCAAATCTGCCAAAATTTAGGAAAAGGTGACTTCAATTTTATGCAAAAAGGATAGGGGCTAGGAAGGATTTTCTAGACAGTGTAGAGACTTGAAGGGGCTGAACAAGTATAGGTCAATTTCTATGGGCTTGGCGATCCTTCATCATCTCATATCTGGGTGCATCCACTTGAGTTCTCAACTGATCCCTCTCTTTCCGTAGTTCTTCAATTTCTTTTTCTGCTTCTCGAGGATGGATGGACTGTCAACACCTGGTCCCTGTGGCACATACTCTCACTCCTTCAAGGTGGCTAGAGAGAACACATGGTCCTTAGTTCCCACGAAGGCTCTACCAGTTCTTACATTAAAGTGCACAAGGACTTTTGTTAAGAAAAATCCATACGGGAGACCAGGTACTCCTTGCACAATTTGCGCCACTTTACTCATTCTCTCTATCATGATGTCCAGCAAGTTGATTTTTTCAAAAGATGTAAGATCTTCCATTAGAACCAGGTCTGCTACCGTGAAGGTAGATCGTCCCTCTATCCTTGGCAAAAGCCTCTTGCTGACAAACTCGAAAGCTAGCTGATGCTCGGGTTTAAGCTCACTCTTTCATAGACCAGCTTTTGTTGCTGACCCTGCAGCTTTAACATTGATGTTCTTGAATTTTGGAGATCTCTTATCTGCTACAGCTCTCAATCTCGTTGTCTTTACTCTCAAGATTTTCCCAAGTGTCAACTCAATGAGCACAAACTCTGTCAGATTCATTGTTAGGGCCAGAGCATTATCATTTACACGGAACAAATTCTTGTAGAATTCAACCACTTCTGGTTCATATACACATGTTGTTGGTTGAGTAAAAAGATAGCTCCGCTCTTGGAATTCTACCATTTCTATCAAATCCTTCATTTCTGGCTCCTCTCTCAATCTTGACATCAAAAACTCTCTCAAAGAGAACCTTTTGATTTTGTAGGTTCTCTTTACTACTTCTCCTCGTGGAGGAATCTGGCCTCTGTGGTTTGAAATTTTGAAGAGGCTAAGGTGACGTTTTTGGGAATAGGTGTAACAGAGGATAAAGAATTGGTTTAAGTGACGATTTGGCACAGACACTATTTTGAAAATTCTTGGAAGAGGAAAGGACAAATAATTTATTTGGAAATTTTATATTTCAAATACATTTATGAGTACTGAAAGGATTGCTGACCTGTGATACGGAGATCAGGTCTATGTATGGTAATTTGATTGTATCAGCAACCACTGTGAACTATGTAGAATTGCTTGTGCTTAAGTTCTCCTGATCCTCCCATGTATGTATACCTATAATGGTACAAGCGTGAGTTAGATATAGCCAAAAAACACTTGTCAGCGATGTACTTAACCTCTTTTGTAGCCATTGAGAAATCCCTTCCTGCACCATAAAGAAAACTCATCTCCACACAACACATATCCTGCTATAAGGGCTTTGTAAAGAGACCTTTTGATCTTGCATTTTGGAGCCGTCACGATTTATCAATATATGTTGACTGCTCCTTCTCTCTCCCGCCCCTTTAGGTCATGTCAGTAGTTGGATTTAGGAACCCAAACCAGCTTGGGTCCTTTGTAGTTGTAGAAAGGATGGATTAAGGTCTTTCTAGCCCATTCGGGCAGCATGTTCCTTTTCTTCCTTCGAGATCCTTTCTTTTGAGGACCTGTTCTTTTCTCTCTAGTTCCCTTCCTGACAAAGTTCCTTTCTGTTTGAACAGATTTAGTCCTTGTTTTAAAGGCTTCCTGGTAGTGATCATCTTGTCCCCACCGTGTGTGTATGCCCAGTTTTTCATAATGAAAACATGATAGCTTTGAAGATTGTAAGGCGCCTTCTTCTTTACAAAACCAAGTCCTCTTTTGTTGTTTCCATTACTCTCATTTCTAGAAGTAAAATCATCAGACAACCAAATCCATTTGAGAGTTTTGTTAAGATCGAACTTAGTCCTTTCTAATTCGTTCTTGAGCTGCTCATTCTTTTTAGTTTCAGCAGTGAGGTTCAGCTTTACTTTCTTCAGCTCCTCTTCATGCTCCAAATAGGTCTTGCTTCCTTCTCATCTTCTTTTGAAGGGGATTTTCTCATCTTTTCTCACTTGACTTTCCAAAAAAATATTTTGTTGGTTTGTATCATGAACTTGATTATTCATATCTTTAGCTAACACATACAAGTCCTCTCTATCCAGTTGTATTTCATCAAGAGTAATATTTAACTCTTGTGTCTCTGCGACCAGGGCGTGATACGCATCAATCAGCACGCCTGACAATGATATGAGTTTCCTTTGAGAGTAAACTCTCAGATTTTTCTTTATATCGAAGAAATTTACCTCTTTGTTCTTATCATCATCATCATCCGTGTCAGATTCAACTGCGCGTGCAAGGTCTGACTTATCCTCAGTTTCTCCATCATCAATTTCCATCACAGACAATTCCCCTTTGTCGTTTTCATCCTCAGACTCATTTGAGGAATATCCCCAGGCTGCAAGTGCTTGCTTCACAATCTCATTTGCGGCCTCTATCCTTCTGAAACTCCTGTCGGGGACCTGGTTCCTCCTTGCAGTCCTGACATAACTGTCCTACTTGTTTTGAGGACAGTCTTTCATGAAATGATCAGGTTTCCTACATATATGACAGTAGTAGTCATTTCCCGTGAAATTTCTACTGGAGCCTCCTGTTTTGGGAAATCCCTCACTTCTCTTGATCATTTTGTGAAATTTCTGCGTGAGATAGGCTATTTCTGACTCGTCATCACTTCAGTCTCCTCTTGCAGCTTTGAGGACTAGGCTCTTCTGCTTCTTCACTTTATTCTTTTCTACCTTCTTCATGATCATCTTCATTTCATGAGTCTTAAGGTTCCCGATGAGTTCATCGACGGTCAACGTTCCGAGATCTTTGGCTTCGGAGATGGCATTTCCCTTGCTATCCCAGGAATCAGGTAACACACCAAGAAACATTCTTACAAGTTTGGTGGTTGTGATGACTTCTCCCAGAGAATGAATCTCATTTAAAATAAAGGTGATTCTGGGGTGCATATCATGAATAGCTTCTCCCTCCTTCATTTTGAACATTTCATACTTTGTGGTGAGCATGTTGATTTTGAAGTTCTTCACCTGTGTTGTTCCTTCATGGGCGGTTTGAAAAGCTTCCCAGATCTCTTTAGCAGTAGAGCACACTGAGACTCGATGGTATTCATTAGGTCCTATTCCACACACAAGGATCTTCTTAGCTTTATAACTTTTCTCCATCGCCTTCCTGTCAGCATCATTGTATTCTCTCTTTGTTTTGGTAGTGGTTTTTACACCATCTTCACTTGTGTATACTAGAATATAGGGGCCATCACAGATGACATCCCAGAGCTTTGAGTCTTCAGCGATGATGAAGTCGTGCATTCTAGTCTTCCAGCACCCATAGTATTTTCCGTTAAATCTAGGTGGCCTGGTGAAAGACTGTCCTTTTTCCATATTGGGTGGGGCTACCATATTACAGATTTTTTCTAGGTGTTACCTTTTAGAAAGCACCTGCTTTGACACCGCTTGTTAGAGGTTGTGCGTCCACCAAACAATATGTGAGGGACTCGATTGTATACCAGTTCCCTGATGCAATATAGTAAGTAAAGAAGACACAATTTTATCGTGGAAAACTCCTAGCTCAACGGGTTAAAAATCACGACCTACCCCAGTAGGATTTCAACTCCACTAAACCGAGCAACTTTATGTTACAACTCTATCGTAAGCTAGGAACTAACTCCCATAATCCCTAACCCTTATAATAACGCTTTTACAACCTAGGAAATAAACTCGTAGTCCCTCCACACTTGCAATACTCTGATTGCAAGCAACTCCCCCTGACTAACCCTAGCCAAGGACCACTAATACACGTAGACTAAATCTAGGCTATTGTACCACTCAAAAGCTTACAGAAATACATTTCCATTAAGTACCCTTTGAGACTTTTCAGAAACACCTACAACCAATGTCTTAACACAGAAGAGTAGGTATACAATTTAAGCACAAACGAACAAAGACTCACAACAATATAAAGAACTTAAACTAAAACTTGTGTTCGGATTAGGTTCTTCACCCTGTAGGTGACTTTGTTCTTGAGAGATCTTGAGAACTTGTGTTAGCAGCTTTGCACAATTTAGATTAGGTTTTCAAGTCTACTCAATATGTTTCCATCATGTTGTATATATAGTGGGAGCATGTGGGATGGATAGAGACCACTCATTCACTTTGACCTAAAGTATGGGCCAACTCATAGTTGTACTTGTGCGCAGCAAGTGGCTTGGCTTTACAGTTGTTTCTGCCGACAGTGCAAGGTGCACAGAGAATAGATTACAGACCAGGTCTGTATCTGGTTTAAAACAGTTTGATAATCATCAAAACACGAATGCACTTGGAACTATCACTATTGATTTTCCATTTTTGGGTTATTTATTTATTCTTGGTATTAATTGTTTGATTATCATTTATATCTATTAATTTTCCATTTCTGAGTTATTTACTTATTCTTGTTCTTAATTGTTTAATTATCTTGCCAGCAGTTGAACACTATCTGTGGCGTTTGAATTGAACTTGAGAAAGCGAATTTTCATGCGTAATAAGAATAAATAGAGCTTATTCGTGATCCCCTTAGGGTAATCGTTTCACTAATGAGGATAGAGATATACCTTTTAGCCTCGCTTAATTGAATACGAATATTTAAATGTGTTCTTGTTATTTTCTGACGATCATAGAGATATAGACGTTAGAGTAACTTGCATAGACTTGTGGGCAATTCAACAGATACTCATAAAGTAAATATCAACCCATCAACTAGTAACCCAGGAAATAAATAGGTAGAATGATTAGAAGACTCAACCGGATTGTTAGTGGTCATAGCCCTAAATCTTTCTCTTCTCCGATAAAACTCCACACTTTCTTGGCTGAAGTTCATTAGTCTGTTTTTTTTAGTTAGTTTATAAATGTAACTTTGTATTTTATTTCTTGTTTAGATAATTAGAATTAGTATAAATTATGTGACGTTAATCATAAGTCCCTATGGATATGATATTTGGACTTCAATCCTATATTATTTGTACGACCGCGTATACTTACGTGTGCGTTTGGGAGAAACAGTTCAATTATCAAGCTTAACTGTGCGTTCACATATTTTGAGTTGATACAGAAACAATAGGGTTTCGATCTACGAAATGAGAACCTGGCAGTGTTAGTACCACGCATCGCTCAATCCAACATCGACTCAGTATAATCCCACAAACATGTATTCTCCTTAATATCCATTGTTTATGCCTGTCGCTGCAGTATATGTGATTTCCATTGAAATGTGTTTGTTGTTTCCCTTCAATGTTGCTGATATTGCTCTGATTTCTATGTTGAGTATGTTCCTTTTATGACAATTGATGCTCCCTAATTTGATGCCACATAGGAGTAAGTCAGAAAAATTTGTCATGGCCTTCATGTTCTGTGACTCATCTATGAAGTACTTCTACTTGCTTTTTGTGCATATGTATATAATACCTGCAAAATAAGTAACTAGTATTAGATAATAATGATTCTCCATGTTCTCTGCCCATGACAGGATTTGAACATGGAGAATATGAAAAGTCCTTTCATCTCTTGCAATTTCTGATTCTCAAGTATGCTAGTTGTAACTTATCATTATTAATCAATCTCCTCCCTTGCGTTTCAATCTACTGGAAAGATTATGAAGCCAGTTCTCCATGATCTAAAGCAAAATTAGCTAGGTGATCTGCCATCATATTCCCCTCTCTCATTATATACATCATCCTAACTGCTTCATGAATTATTAGCCTCTAGATTTCCTCCACTATTTCAATTATCTGCCAAGGGACTTCCCAAACTTTGAGAATGATATTCTTTAGTAGATGGGAATATGTCTCAATTACAAACTGCTAATATTAAATCTCCGTCATGTACCTCATAACTTGTACTATGGCCATAGTTTCTGCCTGAATGTTATTACAATTAGGATCCTCTGTCTCTTTATCCCTAACAGGTATCAAGTCTCCTGCCTCATTTCTTTCACAAAATCCCTATGATCTTCTTCCAGGATTACCTCTAAAAGATCCATCAGTTTTGCACTTTACCCAACCAGTATCACGTGGCTTCCAACACTTTAATCACCTTTGTTCGTGGGGCATATGCTTGTAGAGTTTGTACTAATGTATTCCAATTATAAGTTGCATGTTTGAAATTGCCTCTTCTCACCTTCATGAACATAATAATGTTATGCATGATTTGATATATCAATTTAACCCTGGACATTTTATCTCCATGTCTTATGGCATTTCTTCTTTTCCATATTTCCCACACTATAATGGCTGGAACACTCTAAATATACTTCATATGATTATTCACCTGAGCATCCCACCATAAGTTAAAAATCTGATTTAACTGTAGGTTTTGAATATTAATGTCCATAGATCTGCAAAAGCACTTCCAGGTGTATTGAGCTAATGGTGAATGTAGAAACACATGGGATATGGTTTAAATTTTTGTTCGTCACAACAATAACACCTGGAAAGGAACTGCATTTCCCATCTCTTTACCAAATCATCCAATGGAACCTTTGCTTCCCATAATCTCCATAAGAAGAATGAAATTTTGATAGGCAATCAATTTACCCATATCTGCTTCTACAGTATATTAGGTTCCAACCATTGTTTGATTAAGTTAAAAGCTAACCCAAGTGTGAACTTCTCTCTACATGTTGATTTCTAGAAGGGTTTGTCTAGCTCCTTTTCATGCCTAGGTGGATGCAATTTCTGGATAATATGATCTGCTAAGGTTTCTGGCAACAGTTCCTTTACTCTATCTTCTTTCCATTTTCCATCAGCCACCGCTTCATTTATTAATACCACAGTGTTGACCATTTTGAAAACTGCTGGAATCAATTTGTAAAGTGCTCCTAGTCCTGTCCAATTGTCGAGCCAAAAGTAAGAATTTACTTGCTTAGTTTGCCACCAAATTTTGCGTTTTTATCTCATCCCTACATTGCAGCATTTTCTTCCATATATATGTTCCTCTCTTTGTTTTTATTAACATTTTTTGAGCTTGTATTCTCCTGTGGTGTAGCATCATGTTTGTTGTTCCCTTTCTTATTTTGCAAAATATTTTATGCTTGATTGCTTGGTTTCCCGTATCTCTGCCCATGTTTTTATCTCTTATATGGGACCTGTTTTGTATCTTGCACCTCTTCCCACTTCTTTGCTTTGGCGTTTTCCTGTATGTTCTCCTGATGATGTCTTTATCCTCCATTTTATGTTTTCCATTATTCTCTTCTTCTTTATCTTCCTTTTGCTCTTCTTTCTCTAGTCTGTGCTCTGGGTGTAAAACCCAACATCCTAGCATGTCGTGTGCTTGCAGTTTATAATGAGTACAACATTTTGGCAAATTGTCATATTGTATAAATTGCCACTTTGACCTAATTGTCCCAGTTTCCTCATCTAAATAATTTATCTGTACTCCCATTGGAAGATCTTTAAGAAGATCAACTTCCACTTTTACCTTAACAAAATTAGGTATTGTTTGATTATTAGTGGCCTTATCTATCACTAGTGGCTTCCTCACTGCATTCGCTAAGGAAAACATGGATTCCTTGTCAAACAAATTAGTTGGCAATTCAGGGAAAGAAATCCTTGCAATAACTATTGATGTAGTCTCCTCATCCATGTTGAACCATGGATCCCACTTCAAGAATCTTAGTGGATAGTGTATGTTCCTTACTCTTAATTCCCATGCTTTTGATATTAACGTTACATAGTCTTCAAGGAAAGGTAATCTGATCAATATACTGTCAATTTATATAATTTAATTTCTAAAATAAATAAGGAAATAATATTCTCGATAGAGATTTGTGATCATAGCTATAGATATTTTAAGAAATCACCCAATTCAGAGACCAATTCATAATTCACGATATTTTAACAGTAAAATCCATAAAATGACCTTAACAAAAGAAAAGTATTTAGAGTAGGTACTTGATTAAGGCTAGACCATTTTCAGTGAACTTCATATAAATATATCTTAGGTAAGCTACTATAAAAGATGATAGTTAATTTTAGTAAGTCACTACACCTCATCAAATTAACATATTTCCTTTAATTTTGGTCATCCAATTATACCCTCGTCAAGAGCAAGACAAACTCTACCATGGCCAAATGTTCTTTCCAAACGTTAATTTTCCTTTTAAAACAACCCTCAACATATTCCCTAAAGTCCTATTAACTACTTCTGTTTGCCTATCAGTTTGCGGGTGACAAGATGTAGAAAATAGCAGTTTAGTTCCCAACTTTCACAAAGAACCTTCCAAAAGTGACTTAAAAACTTAGCATCCTTATCACTAATAACATCTTTAAGTATACCATGTAATTTAACCACCAAACATCTTAAAGACTTCTCCCGAAATTTTAAAACAAATGGAATCAATGTTATAGTAAAAGAAATCGAGAACTCGCAGTCATGTTTCAATAAATTTCTAATAATTTAATATTGAGAAAAAACAAAATCATTTTATAATGAATAAAACCATCAAAATAATTAAAATAACCTTTATTATCAATCAATAATACAATAATTTGAAAGAACAAGAAAATTACATACAAAAATTACTACACAAGTCATATAAGGTGGCATGATCTCATGCATGATCCTTTTTTATACATTTAAAAAAGAATAACTATGTACTTAAAAATTAAATAATAAATTCTTTCTTATTAATTTTGTATAATGATGCCTCTTTCCGCCAGAACTCCTTTCACCTTTGTTTTTCACAAAGTGAAGGAATGCTTTGTTCATTCCTAAAGAAGTTTGAAGGATCCACCTTAGTCTTCACATGAACCAATCTATCGAAATTAGTCTTGAAATACTTAATCCCCCAAACCTTAGCTTGCACATAGCTTGTATATCCCTTGACGTTATTCACACCAATATCAAGATCCCTATAGTTGATATAAGCAGCTCTTGGAAACATAGAAACAAAAGGAGTCATGTAGGAATAAAGCCTTTTTATCCACCTTGTATGCCTTTCAGCTACTTCTTCTCCTTCTTCATCCCAATAGACTAAATGTTGGATTTCGTATAAATTTCCAGCTCTATGAGGGAAAGGAATAGAAGATGATGCAATCTCATCCATCCTCCCACCATATGGATTCAATATCACTTGTGCTGATTCAGCTTCATCTTCAAAGAACAATCTCCAGATTCCTTCAAGACTTCCCTCTGGGATTGGCTGATATACATAGTCTGATTTTGCCTTGAAGTAACGTGTCGAGAGTTGAACCCTGCTTAGCAAGACATCAATAGATGCACCTCTTGGGAATCCTGCAAAGTATAATGTAGACTCTATCCAACTCATTTCAATGCAATCTTCTCTTTTCAACCCTAATTCAGAGAAATTTTCTTGCATGATGGAAAGTAATCGATCGATTCTACCGAAGAATATGGATTTGAATGAAGCTACAATTGTTTGTTTTTTGTTACCACCTTCACTTGAGTTCACCCTACTAATCAAGATATTAATGAACAAATCTTCATGGAATCTTGGAGCAACATATTGCCACTTATGTACAAGCTTTGTGGCTTTTTGTTCCAATGTCTTGTCAAGTGTGAAAACAGTTACTTTCTCAGGAACATCTACTAGTTTGATCTTCCATGCAAGAACAAGTCCAAAGCTATTACCGCCACCTCCTCTAATTGCCCAAAATAAATCTTCCCCCATAGAAACCCTATCAATAATCCTTCCATTCGCATCGATCAAACGTGCGTCTACAATGTTATCAGCAGCTAGGCCATATTTTCTCAACATAACTCCAAAACCACCTCCACTAAAATGTCCACCAACACCAACTGTTGGACACACACCAGCCGGAAATCCTAGGGATTTGCTTTTCTCTGCGATTTTATAATAGAGTTCGCCAATAGTTGATCCAGCTTCAACCCATGCACTCTTGTCATTGACATTAACATTGATTGTTCTAAGGTTGATCAGATCAATTATAACGAATGGAACCTCGGAGACATAAGAAAGTCCTTCATAGTCATGTCCTGCACTACGAATCCTAGCATGCATCCCAGTTTCCTTAGCACAAAGAATGACTTGTTGAACCTCGAATTCACTCACTGGGGTGACAATCACAAGAGGTTTAGGAGTTTCAGTTGTATCAAACCTTAGGTTTTGTATGGAAAATTGAAGGATTGATGAATAAGAAGAGTTACTTGGGGTGTAAATGGAAGAGGTTTGGTTATTATGAGAAAGGCATTGGATGAATTCTTCATGAGTATCAGCTAAAGCTTCCCATAAAGTTGATGAGAAGACAATAAATAAAAGAAAGGAAAACCAATAAATCTTCATTGCTTGAGATTTTGTTTAGTTTGTGTTATGGAAATGAAACTGTAAACCCCTCCCCTTCTATTTATAATGTGTGATTAGGTAATGTTTGGTTGAACTTTCCATGATGTAAAAGTTAATTGTTTTTTATTTTTAAGCAAAGTTTTCTAAACTGGGGCATAGTATTTTGATAGACATTAATTTATCTTTGTTATAAACGTGTGATTTAATAGTCATATACACTGAAGTTTAAAAAATATGCAAACTATCATTTTGTTTTATCTGAAAAACAAATCTAACATTGTTTTTCGAAAATAACTCCAAAATCTTTTTGGAAATTCAAACAGGTGTTTAATTATATTTTCATTCTTTGAAATAACTATCTTTGGAAAACTATTCAAACACAAAATTGTTTTCAAAAGAGAAGATATATATATATTTCAAGACAAACCAAAAACCTGTCCAAACAGGATATTTCGTTTTTGAAAGTTTATTCAGCAATATCAGATGAAATCAAGCATAAAGAAACCTCATCTTTACATAAAACTATAAGTTTTTATTATTTCCTTTGAAGAGTAGCATAAGAATCTTCAAGAAAAAACATCTTAGTCCTATAATATCATTACTTTCTGAAATCGAATTAAGGCGGGTTTTTTTGTTTTTATATTTTTTTAAAAGAGGAATTGGGACAAAAATTATTGTAAAGAGTTGCGTATTTAAAATCCTTTTTGACCCCTATAAAGATGACATGTTGGGTTTATTAATTGGTCAATGATCTTTTCTTATTGACAACTGAAATTTGAAAATTCTCACAATTTTAAGTTTAGATAGGCTGCAGCGATCAACGGCTATATCTGGCGTAGGTATTACTCTTATATCGAACTTGTCGGTATAGTTAATAATTATTATTTAGTATTATATACAATAAGAAATTAAATTTTCTTCTCCTTTGTATTAGTTTTAATTTTATTGCTGATTATTTTTAATATAATTTTGAGTTTAAATTTCAATTATTGAAATTACCTAATAAACAATAATTATTTTTATTTATTTTGTTGCTTGAATATTTTTAAGATTCAATCTTTTGGTTTTTTGACTTTTTGTATAAAGATTTCAATTCACGATCTGGAAAGATAGTATAAATTTTTGTCTTAATGGAGAGCTTTCTCATCTCCAATTAGATTTACGGACAGTTTTTTGTTTGAATGATTTTTATTGTCTTTATCGGGAAAAAAAAAAAACAAAGAAGAAGAAACCACCAACTACTACCACTTACCTCATTCCCTCCTTACGATCCACACCCTCACACCATCTCTATTTTCTATGATATTTTAATTAGTTTTTCATTTATTATGTTAACACAATCCAAGTAATGCCATATGATTCTGAACTATGATTTTTTAATTGGTCCAAAGTCTAATTATTAATGAAGCAGTTCTTTTATTATTCTGTCAAAATATCTATCAATATTTTAAATGAATTCTCATTATATTATTATGTGCAATAAGCGCTATTTCCTTCTATCAATACAAACTTTTGAATTTTAAATTTTACTTATTGAAATTGCTCTATGAGAATTTCAATTATATTTTAAATTCTTTGTTTTTTTAGAATTTAAATAATGTTTTTAATCTGTTGTTTTTTCCTTGGAGTTCTTTCAAGTTTTCAATATTTTTTATATTTAACTTTATTAATATTTCAGTTACTATCTTATACATAATGTGACTTTTCTCACTTTCATTCAAATAACTTTCTCATCTCAAATTATTAAGTCATATTCTTCTAATTTTTTACACTAAAATTTAAAAAGTGTTGGTAATAAAACTAAGTATAAAACTAACCTGATCACCAAGAAAATAATTTACCATCATTTTGAATAAGTTGTATCGGTTTTTTGCTATCACTAACTAATAATCCATTAATCAAATAAATAACAATTAAGTGTGAAAAGAAGCACATGCCCGTAATTCATTCGGGAAATGATGATGTCCGTCGTGCCAGAAACTCCCGCTATGTCGTGCCTGAGAAATAAACACATAACATGTTTAAAGTTTGTAGTTCAATTAATTTGTGGGATTACACAAATTAAGAAGGATACTAATATTTATATAGTATTTATTTATAAGACAAAAAGATATTGTCTTCAATTAAAAGAATTCCTCCTTGCTTTCAGATAGGAGTAGACGTAGTTGATCCTAGTGCAAAATTCAATAGTTATCTTCTTATCCGTCTGATAATTTCAAATAAATGAAGAGATGCATTAGTATAATGTATACATAATAGAATAACAACTTTTCCTTAAAATCCTCAATTATCTTTGTCATTATCATCAACATCTCATCGTTCAAGCTCCTGTTTTTTTAAAAGAGGAACTGAGACAAAATTATTGTAAAGAGTTGTGTATTTAAAAATCTTTGACCCCTATAAAGATGACACCTTGGATTTATTAATTGGTCAATGATCTTTGCTTTTGACAACTGAAATTTGAAAATTCTCACAATTTTAGTTTTAGATAGGCTGCAACGATCAATGGTTATTTTTGGCTTAGGTATTACTCTGCTAGTTTCTTGTCCTTCAATTTCTGCTATTAACTAATATTTTTTGTACTTCGATTATCGTATTGACTTGTGGTAGTCACTGTTTTTTTTTTTCAGACTGCTTTATCATGTTTTTTATAGTATTTTGTCATGAATTAGTCGCTCCCGTTATTTCTTTTTTTGTATGGCTGTGACTAGTTTGTCCATGTGCCGAGGGTCTACCAGAAACAACCTCTCAATCTTTCAAGATAAGGGTAAGATCAGCGTACATTCTATCCTCTTCAAACCCCACTTTGTGATATTTCACTGTGTATGTTGTTGGTGTTGCATTAAGAAAGAGGCTTAATGCATATGCAACCCCCTAAACTTGTCCTTTTTTTCATTTTGACACCTCAACTAAGTGTTGTTCCTATTGAAACCCTGAACTTGGCATCAAGTGTGTCTATCAAACACAGTCCCACTTACATAGCATATATGGTGAGTTTCACTTTTTTCAGTCTTGCGCGTGAATGTCAATCGCATCCTACGTGGCATATATTTAATGCAAAATCTAATGTAATAAAATCTGAGCTTGCTCGTTGCCTTGAGCTTCCAGGTTGTCCCATTCCAGCCTATCAACATAGTAAAATTTTATGTTAATGTGTCCCAAAATATTCTACTGCGCATTGTAGAATTGACATTCAGATTTGCTAACACTGGGAATGTATTTACATTAAAGTTTACATTAAATACATTCCACGTAGGATGCGATTTATATTCACGCGCAAGGCTAAAAAAAAAAAACTCACCATATATGTATGTAAGTTGGATTGTGTTTGATAGACACACTTGAGACCAAGTTCAGGAGTTCAGTAGAAACAACACTTAGTTGAGGTACCAAAATAGAAAAAAGGGACAAGTTTAGGGGGCCGCATATGCATTAAGCCTAAGAAAGATGTATGTTCTCCTTCTCATTGAATTTGTGAAGCTTCGTGTATAATTTGTTGGTTTTTTATTGCATAAATGCTCCGAGAATTAGATTTTCGTCTGCCCCTAGCTATTTAAAAACTTCAATGTTCTTACTTTAAAAAGTTTATGAAACAAATAAAATTTATGGTTTCAATATTTTTTCTCTTCCCTTTTCCGTCCTGGGCATTTGAAATTTTTACTTATATGATAGGTCAACATCTAAAACCATATCTTCCCCCTACTTTACTACAAACTAATTCTTCAACGAAAGGTTAATTCATAAATATATTCTGTAAACTTACCATTTTTGCCTACTTATCAGAAAAACAAACAAGAAATATTTGTATATAATATGGAAGGGATTATTAGAGAGAAAAGAGAGAACCAAAGTGGTAAAGTAACTGAAATTTTAGAAATTTGCTAATTATCGTATTTATATGTTATACGCAAACAGTATTGTACAGAACAAATTTGTAATTACAAACCAAATGTCTAACGGAAGAAACAACACTAGTAAGAGAGACCAAATTAACCATCATTGTTTTGGTCACTCCTTTTCCATCCTAGAATTATTAGAAAGTTGCTAATTATCGTACTCATATGTTATAGGCAAACAGTATTGTAGAGTACAAATTTGTGATTACAAACCAAATGTCTAACAGAATAAACAAGACTAGTGAAAGAGACCAAATTAACCATCATTGTTTTGGTCACTCCTTTCCATCCTAGAAATAATTGAACTGTAATTCTTACATGTTTGCAAGTCATCGCCAATGCTCTGGAATTGGATAAATATTAAAGAATATAGTTGTATTTAGATAACAGATTTCATGCACAATAACTCTACAAAAAGGTAGGAATTAAGAGATTGAATTATATACACTAATATTACGTACGGAACCCGCAAAGATGGCTGAATTGGCTCGGCTAGTGGTTTTCCACATGGGAGACCTGGGATCAATTCCCATCACTAACAACCTTCTCAGCCTGAGCTCGTCGCATGGCGATTGCCTAATGCGGTTTACATCTCATATGTGGTTTGAGGGCTATTACACTAGAAGTGAAGTTTACCCTGAGCGCACCCAAAGAATAGCGTTGCGGATTCCCTAATTTACCAAAGAAAATATTACGTACAAATATTATTTATATTATATTAAATAAATAAATTGATATTGTGTGTGTAAAACTTAAATCTATTAATCCTTCCGTTTTAATTTTTTGTCTTGCTTTCTTTTCTTAGTCCGTTTAAAAAAATGTCTCTTTTCCTTTTTGACAGCTATTTAATTTCAAATTTCCACATGACATATTTAAAATCATATGATCAAAAGATATTTTGGTATATTTTACCTATCTTTAGTTTAAACTTCGTGTCAAGTCAAAACCAGATAAATAAATTAAAACATAGGAGTAAATAATAGAGATGAATAAAAGAATAAAATTATACGTGCAAGTCACTAATATAGATAAAATTAATTATTGTTATAGTTTTTATATCGGAAAAAAAAAATATATATATATATAGATAAAATTACTATAACAATAATTAACCACCTCACGGGCTGCTCTTTTTTCAAATGTTGCAAATATTACGTGCAAGTCAACAATAACTTGACGTACTCATCTATCTCACCATGTTTATCCGAACAGTTCATTCATTGTTCCACGTCAGACCATTTGACACTTGCATATACATTTTACTTGGATTGACAATGACATAAGAATAGCTAGATATAGATGGACGACGACTAATAAACAATCAAAATGGCTTGGTCAACGGTACTATTAAGAAACATAACATTATGATTGATATAAAATATTAGTACTTTTATGTACTTTCTGAATATGTGTACCGTGTTTTTAAAAAGTTGCAATTGATGTCTAACTACATAGAAAAAGAAAATTAGATACATCGATTAAAGTCTCGTAAAGATCACGAGTAGAATTGGTAAAGAGCCCGATTTTGATAAAAACATACAACGAGACAATAATAGCAATACCAAAAATAATGGACCACCATTCCATTATCTTCCTTATAATTAGAAGTGTATTCTCTTACAAATTATACCTACATAAGTAGTGATCTTACAATTGCTAAGGAGAAAACACTATAACTTAATTCATCAGAGAAATGGCAATTAAGGTTCATTTTCTCTTAAAGCTCGTCTCTTGTAATGTTCACATTTAGAAATGTTGGAGAAAAGGGAGCAAATACGAAATATTTCTCTGCTTTCTTGTAGAAAAATAACTTCTTCTCAAAATTATCAATTATCTATTTTATGCATTGAGGGGAAGGATGTATTGGGATAAATTTGTATAATACAAGTGGACCTGTACCATGATGACACGTGGCAAGAGTCATAATCCAAGTATGAGTCAGCTTGAAGCACTCCCGAAGGAAGCCTGGTGATACCGGAGATACAACTAGGTCCTGGAGGCCGTTGGAATAGCTCTGGAAGAGAGACCAATGGTTAACCGTTACATATCAGGCTCCGCGCCTTCCACGGAGCATTTATAAGCTTTATTGTTAGCTTAATTGCCTATCATTATTATGGTATTAATACACATTATTAGTAGGGGCACAATTTATGGAATGTGTACCCCATATCCTATGTATAAATAAGGCTTGTCATTCCATTGTAAAGAACACGAAATCCAAGAGTAATAAACAGCATACATTACACAATTGCACCATTTTTAAGTTCTTCTTTACTTTATTTCGATTCTGATAACAAGCTTGGCCGGAAGAATAAGCACCAGGCTTCACCGAGGCTCATACTATTCTTAACCTTACTTTGATTATATTTCATTTAGATCAATCCTTATTGCATATCACATTACTTTACTGGTCATTTTGATCCACGTTTCCTTGACCACGAACACAAATTCAATTGAATCGTTTTCCGGGTAAACAGTTTGGCGCCTACTGTGGAGTTAGGATAGTTGTGGTAGCCAAAATACTCTTTAATCTTATATTCTTAAATATGTTATATAAAAAGTTGAAACTAAAAAGTTATAAAAAAGATAAACATTCGGAGCGAGTAATATCTATGTCCAAGTAGAAATTTGCTGTTTTAGACTTGAAAATGGGAGATAAGCAGAACATGGTTCGAGAATCCTAGAAAGAGTGTGCATCACTTGTTTCCTCAGAAATTATGAAAGCTCCCTTGATTTTTGTTCTACTTTGGTTCTAGAAGAGCCCACATGATTTGTCATTTGTCAATTTTGAATACTCGCTTCTACTTCAATATAAATTTCGGCGCGGCTACTGTTTCTTTTATATCAATTGATGTAAATTTGTAAAAAATTAATGATCTAAAATAAATTATGTAATATTTATATGCCTAGGTTATTTCATTAGGGATAAAAAAAAGTTCAAAGTAAAATTATTTCTAACTATAGAACGTATCAATCTTTCTAGGATAAGATTAAAAAGGAAAATATACATACAAATAGAAACATCGGAAGTACTCTCTCCGTTTCATAATAAGTGGTGTTTTTAACTTGAGTACAATTTTAGAAAGTAAGTACTGTTTTTACTAATTTGTCTTAATCAAATACATTGAAAAAGAAGTAAATCTTTAATGGTTTCTTGATCATGTGAAACTACATTTAATTAAATAAGAGTAAAATCAGAGAAAAAAATTAATCCTTTCTTGATTTTATGAAATACCACTTATTTGAAACAAAATGAAAAAGTAAAAACACCATTTACTTTGATATGGAGGGAGTATATGATTTCTTCGCTTGTCTAAGTTTTGGTAGGACAAAACTACTTCATATTTGTATTGGTAAGCGATAACAGCACATATTCAATAAAATAATGAAAATACGTTGTGTAAATTGGAGCGAACAATCACAATTCACAATCATAATAGAGGAAGTTCTAAATCATTCAGGGACTTGACATTTGGAATGGGGGTGGGCATAAGTACTGAAAAACAGAAACCGAACCGAACTAATTCGATTCTTCGATTTCAGTTCTTCGTTTGATTTCGGTTCTATTTTTTCTAAAATTCGATTTTCAATTTTAGAATACTGATTTTTCGGTGCACCGAAGAACCGAAATTTTACAACATAAGATACAAAAATAGGCACTCAGCTACACTCTTGGTCTCGGCCCAATCCAATTCATTCCTAAATTCCCTTTATAGATCCACTACAACCCAAGCCCATTCCTAAATTCCCTTTACACTTTAGTTCTCTTTCCTATTTGAGATGGTTATAGCAGCTTCTGTACTCCCTCTTATTTTTGGGTCTTTTTATTTTTTGTCTCTAATGAAAGCCTCCAGCATTTAGCTTGAGGCAAAAATATAGAATACATAATTACACCCCCCCCCCCCCCCCCTCATCATTATCTCACTCTAATTAATAGTAGAAATTCAAACCTTCAAAATGACTTTTTTTCTAGAAGAGCAAGTTGGAACAAATGTAGTCACAAGAGGTGCTAAAAGTTGATTTCAGATTCTAAATCACTGGATGTGAGTATCTTTACACTTATTATCTGTGAAAATGAACCTTGACACATATTTTTGAATTATCTTTAAAGTTGAAATAAGTTAAATCAATGTCAGGATCATAACCTAACTCGTCCAAATATACTCGGCTCAACATAGGATGAGTAATAGGACAGGACTGTGCGTTGCATGAGTTACACATCTATATGGTCAAAACATGGTAATGCTATAAAATGATCGTGAATCAACCCGCCCAAAATTTGTCTGCGTGAAGGTGGAAAGAGCTACTACTTTAATCTAATAGCGCCAATCCAAATTTGAACATTCACGGGGAATATATTTTTATGGTTCAATATTAACACCTCTCATTCTGGTAAAAACATGGATTAAAGACCACAAATAAAAATGGACTTCATATAATTGACTGAAATCTAGTACAGGATCCATTCAACATCAAGAGGGTAACAGATAGTGATAATATAACAGGAAAGGAAAATCTAGTATCACTATGACCAGGGGCGGATCTACGTTTCGAACACCCTCGGCAAAAAATTACAGTGTAAATATAGGGTATATTTTCTGTATTTATGTGCACATATTAACTTTTGAACAACCTCGGCAAAAATTACAGTGTATATTTAATTTCTTCTTTTTTTCAAACACCCTGGATGAAAATCCTGGATCCGCCACTGACTGTGACAACAAAACCAAGCGTAGCTTTGGCTTACCATTCAACAACACCTTCTACAAGTATTTGTCTATGCTGGCAGTTAGACTGGTTTTTGGTACAACACCAATGATAGCATCTTTCTTCTCTCCATTAACAAAGATCATTATTGTTGGGATGCTTCAGATTCCATATCTGGATGTAGGGGTGGCAAAATTAAGCCAAACCCATTTGACTTGTCCAACTCAGCCAAGCTTTAATAGGTTTGGACTAGAGTGATTTTGAAGATGGGCTGATTTGGACTAGCCCAAGTAGATCCATCACAAATTATCAGCCCGAACTGACTCATCATTGTCCTTTATTCATAAGTATAAAAACAAAAGATGATTAACTTCTTTTTTAATTATTATTTAAGTTTATTTTTATTTTTTAAAAGTTTATTTTTATTTTTATTTTTACAAAAAAATGTTTTTATTTTATTTTAAATTTTCATTTTTTAAATTTTTTATTTCCTTATTTTAAAATTTTTACTAGTAATTTTTTATTTTTAAGTTTTTTTTTTCGCTAAGGGTCTATGCTTATCTGTTTTTGTTGAACCTATTTTTGACCCACCTACATCCGACACACGTTTTCCACTCTTAGTTATTATGCACAACACAAGGATAAAAATATATAAATAAGACAAAGGGGTAAAAGAGAGGAACCTGATAAAATCACTATTTATTACGTCAATTAACATTTAATTTTCTTTTGATTTACCTTTCGGAATAATTTCGAATATAATTTATGTACTGGGATAACTTGAGGAAATATTTACAGTAAATATCTTTATTATTTTGAGTAAAAGCATATGTTTGAGTTTTTTTTATATCCAAAAAGTATTTAAATTTGATTTTCAAAACACAATTTATTTAGAAAAGCATGAGCGAGAGAATATTTACAATAAAAAAAATCGATTTTTTTAGTTTCTCAATATATTGAAAAAGTGGATTAAGTTGGACAGGTTGAATTATGACCCTTCATTTAGCTCATCTTGACTCAATCCATCTTAGCGCAAACAAGCTTTAAGCAGGGTTGGGCTTAGGCCCATCTATAAGTTCAGCCTATCTTGATCATAGCTTTAGCACAAATGACCCATTTGCCACCCCTATCTGGATGCTATAGAAGGACTGTCATCGATATTCAATTTGAGGCACCTTGCTCTTCCTACATACTATTGCTTTGCCAGTTCGCTGATTACTGGATGGAACATGCGACATGGTCCACACCATGGAGCCCAAAACTCGACCACAAGGTCCACACCATGGAACTTGGAAGGGTTGGTCAAGAGGATGAAGGGGCTGCTTTGATGTGAACGCAATAATATATACTCTGATTTGTTTGTTTAAATAAATACATTTTATTTTAACTATATAGAAACATGGGTTTAAACTCATGCTTCGTCGTCAGTCTCTATTAAAAAAAAAAATTAAGGCGGGGCCCAATCTTCTATAATAGTAGGAATGGAAAAAAAAAATTAAGATGGAGCTCACTCTTCCATAATAGTAGAGATTAAAAAAAAATTAAGGTGGGGTCCGCGTGGAGAATTAGGAGACAATTACAAAAAAAAGAATTAAGATGGGATCCACGTGAAGAAGTAGGAGACAATTGCTAGAAAAAAATATGGGGCCCACTCTTCCATAATACTAGAGATTTAAAAAAATTAATGTGCGGTCCGCGTGGAGAATTAGGAGACAATTGTAAAAAAAAAAAAAAAGGTGGGGTCCATGTGAAGAAGTAGGAGACAATTGCAACAGAAAAAAAAAGGATATTTAAATAATGATAATAAGTTCAGAAAATGGTAAAGGCTTACAGAAAATTCACAGAAAAGAACTATAAGAAAAAAGAAATAACGATTTAAATTGAGCACAAAAATCGCTAAAGAAGTCATAAAACCAAAAGATTTAAAACTTATACCTTTAGGTATAAGTTTAGACACATACGTCTCACACAAATAATGAGGAATAACATTGAGAAGACGAAATATAAACGGTCAAGAAACGTATCCACATATTTTCTTAAAATGATAAAGTTGGTCTATACTTAAAAATTTAAGACTACAGCAGATGCTGACACATGAAAGCACTTTTCAATGTTGTTGATTAGAAAGAGATGATGACATGAAACTAGATAGGAGAAAGTGTATTTCAACTCTTTCAATTGGATAACCAAATTAGGAAAGTCAGTATTAGTAGCAAACACTAATATAATAAAGTTTTAGATACGAAACACAAACTACAATGTTATATTAATCGTATTTTGAACATAGGATATATATATATATATATATATTACCACTATTCAAACATGACTGCATACACATAGATACATTATAATCCAAAGTGTTGGGCCCGTGCGCAGCACGGGCATACGCCGTCTAGTAGCTAGTAGAAAGTTTGATTCCAAGCAGTGGCGGAGCCACTTGTGCTTAAGGGGTGTCAACCGACACCCCTTCGTCTGAAATTTGCACTGTGTAGTCAGGTAAAAATATTTTTTATGTATATATATTACAAATTGACACCTCTTGACTTCTTCGTGAATTTACCTTTTTATATTTTGATACCTCTTAATAAAAATTCTGGTTCCGCCACTGATTCCAAGAAAACACCAATTAGTGTTCTAGTAGGTGGCGATATAAAGTACAAACCAATCGACCTCTAAAGAACATTGACCTCATACATATTTATTTATTTTAATTTAGATCCGAGCATCTGAGACTTACAGGTTAAATGTAAACTTAAAGAAGTCAAAAGAGGATGCGGATCTGGAAGAAATATTTGATTAATTATCAATTAATAAGTATGATACTTCGTTTGTTAGACATGAATTAATAAGATCTTTTACGTTTACTTGAGAACTAATTTAGGCGTTCCATTAATTAGACATTTGCCATTGGAAAGAGAAAAAAAACTTAGAAGTGGATACAAGTCAAATTTCGCTTAAGTTATCTGAGGAATACTAAGTTAATTATTAATAGCCATTTTCAATTAGTCTCACGAAAAAAGTATAAAATATATCATTTTTGCATTTTTTTTTCATTAAAACAATGAATAAAGCTACATCTCATTGATCATTCGCAGTGTCTCTTTTTTAGAAAAAAAAAAAAAAAATCATATGATGTTTGGTATCCGTTGAAAGTCCGACTAATTTAGGTATGTGTTAAGAAGTCCCACTTTAATGATAAAGTGATTCCATTCTCAAAGTTTGAACTCAAAAATTCTAATTACGAATGAAGGGATACTTATCACCCCCACCTTAATCTTTCGGTGATTATAAGCGTGGAGTCACCTTAGGCCAATCGTGGTCGGAAAATTATAAAAAATAAAATGTAAGAATAAATATATACATGATTAATATATACATAATTAACTTAACGAAATTGAACAAGATGCGCTTCCTAATTCTACTGGTCAAGTGCGTTGCTAACTTAATTTAGGTTAGAGTTTCGGATATCAGCTTCGACTCGTATATTTTACATTTTCAGCTTCATTTATTAAGATATAAAAATAATGTAGAACAGCAATGGATCCCTAATTCCACGGCCATAAGAATCAATTATACCAAACTGTCTTTCTTATGAATGGAAAAAATTAATCTTTTTCATGCTTTAATGAGGAAAAGGTTTATTTAGGAATTATATTTCTAATATTATTTGAATAATAGAAATGTAATTTCTTAATTTATTTATTTATGAGATTTATAATTAAATTCTGACATTTCAAACGGCTGGCAGCTCAGGGAGTGGCCGCAACCAGACTGCTCCTCTTCTTAAAAATTAATAAAAATTCACTTATATAAAAATGAAAATACTGACAACTGATTAGACGTTTTAAATATTTGAGTTGAGGGAAAGAACAAGGTTAAAATAAAGTTTAAAAACACGTGTGTGAATTGTTTCAAAAATTTACTATGTATAAATATTGAATACTCCCTCCGTTTCAAAATGAGATTTTACTTGGCACGAAATTTAAGAAAATAAAGAAAACTTTTAAATCTTGTGTTTGTTAACTAAAGATATACCAAAATATCCTTTAATCTTGTAATCTTAAACATGTCACGTAGAAAGTTGAAACTAAAGGATTGTCATAAAAGGAAAGAAATATTCTTTTTAAACGGGTTAAAAAGAAAAGTCAGATAAACATTCAGTAACCAAAGCGCATCATTCCCGCAATCACTTTAGTACTTTGTTTATAGCTTTTTGAAGTTATGCAATAGAAAGGGAGCTTGCGCTTGAATTGAAGTAGCGCCTTTGGATTTTCAAACGGAGCGAGTAATATCTATGTCCAAGTAGAAATTTGCTGTCTTAGACTTGAAAATGGGAGCATAAGACATGGTTCGAAAATCCTAGAATGTTCTAGTTCTAGAAAGAAAATTGACAACTCTTACAGGAAAAATAGCGCGCACCACTTGTTTCCTCATAAATTATGAGAGCTCCCTTGATTTTTTGTTCAACTTTGGTTCTAGAAGAGCCCACATCATTTGTCATTTGTCAATTTTGAATACTTGTAACGCTTCAACTTTTAATAAACGGAAAAGGATCAAAATTACCCCTGAACTTTGGAAAATAGTTCATTCATACCCTTCGTTATATTATAGGATCAATTATACCCTTATCATTATACTATGGTCCAGATATACCCTTATCATTATACTATGGTCCAGATATACCCTTATGTTAAACAGCCTGTCACGTGGCATCATCCTAGACGCCCAGCCCATTTGTTCTCCCAAATAATTTTTTACCCACCAACTTAACCTAACCCAACCCGGGTATAATTTTTTCACCCAACCCATTTTCTTTTCTCTTTCTTACTCTTCTTCTTCCTCCATGTCCACCATCTCCGATCCCTCACCCCAGCTCCTCCATGTCATTCTCTTTTTTGTTTTTTTGAAAATAGCTTGATGAGTTTCTTTTGAACATGGAGATAGGATTGTGGATGATAGAATAGCTTGCCCCTTCCCACGCACTGGTTGGTCTGTAACTTTGGTGAACTGGAACATTTGAGTTCGTAATCATCAAAGCAACAGCTATATCATAAGCATTTGACATCATAAATGGTGTTTTTATATGACATGCAAAACTCTGATGCAGCTGCAGAATATTTATGCTCTTCCGAGCTATTGCAGCAACTATTCAGAAACATCACTGTGCCACAAGAGCTCTTTAATATGCAGAATGTTGCATTAGGAATAAGTTTCACGAAATTGGTACCTTACCGTCTTTCACAATCCAGAAAGGTTACTTCAGATCGGGTATAAAATGGGCTCTGGAATGAACTTGTTCCTGCCGATTTTGTACTTCGACGGTCATCTTAAAGAATTAATGGCGTGACAATTTTTTAATAGTTAGAATACTAATTTAGAACCTGGTCCCAAAAACAAAAAATAGAATGACATGGAGGAGCTAGGGTGAGGGATCAAAGATGGTGGACATGGAGGAGTTGGGTATGGAGGAAGAAGAAGAGAGTAAGAAAGAGAAAAGAAAATAGGTTGGGTGAAAAAATTATATTCGGGTCGGGTTGGGTTAAGTTGGTGGGTAAAAAATTATTTGAGAGGAAAAATAGGTTGGGCGTCTAGGATGATGCCACGTGGCAGGCCTTTTAACATAAAGGTATATCTGGACTATAGTATAATGGTAAGGGTATAATTGGCCCTATAGTATAACGGTAAGGGTATAATTGGCCCTATAGTATAACGAAGGGTATGAATGACCTATTTCCCAAAGTTCAGGGGTAATTTTGGCCCTTTTTCGTTTAATAAATCCCGGAGTGGGCAATACTTTTCTTTTATTTCAATTTATGTGATATATTTTAATTGGTCATAATTTAAATATATAGTTTTAAATATAAATTTATGATATAAAATAAGTCTCTCTCTCTCTATATATATATATATATATAAAAGGAGAAGTTCAAAATAAAATTATTTATAAATATAAAAAATATAGTCTATTTAGACTAAAAAGGAAAGTATACATTGGAACAGGAACATTGAAGTATGTAATTTTTTTTCTTCATTTGTCTAAGTTTTGGTAGAAGAAAGTTATTCGTCTAAGTTTTGGTAGAAGAAAGTTACTCGATATTAGTGCTGGTAGGAGACAGTGGACGCCCAAATAAAATAGGTAGCTAAAATACGTGAAAACAATCAGTCATAAACAAAGAGTTCTATCATTGGGGGACTTGACATTTGGATGCAATACACCTACCATCCTAATTCTTCTTCTCTCCCTGTGTCTTTTTTTTTTTCTTCGGGGGTCAATTTTCGTCTATAATGTAAGCCTCCACCATTCAGCATGTAGTAAAAATTACAGATTATATAATTCCACCCCTCTTTCATCATTATCTCACTCTCCTTAATAGTAGTAATTCAAACCTTCAAAATGACTTTATTTCTAGAAGAGCAGTTGGACACAGTATAGAGTCTCAAGAGGTGATGAAGGTGGACTTGATATTTAAATCACTGGATGTGGAGTTTCATTACACTTATTATGTACTCCCTCCGTCCATTTTTACTTGTCATGTATTGACTTGACACGCCTATTAAGGAGCCAAAAATAAAATGACAATTTTACCGTATCACCCTTTGAATATAATAAATATAATGTTTTGGGAAATGCATTGAGAAGTGATTAAAGTAAATAATAAGGGCAAATTAGGAACTAAGTGTTAAATTCTATCTTGGTTTTCTAAACTGGACAAGTAAAAGTGGACATCTACGTTTTAACTCAAAAAAAAAAGTGAACATTTATTTTTAATATAGAGGACAAGTAAAAAATGGACGGAGGGAGTACATAATAAATGTAAAGAAACTCCACATCCAGTGATTTAAATAAATATGGATAAGTCCCGGGATCATAACCTAACTCGTCCAAATATACTTGGTCAACATAAGATGAGTAATAGGACAGGACTCTGTGTTGCATAAGCCACATATCCATGGTCAAAACATGTTAATGCCATAATATATGATCGTGAATCAACCCGCCCAAAGTTTGCTTGCGCGAAGGTGGATAGAGCTACAACTTTAATCCAATATCGCCAACCCAAATTTTAATATTCAGGCGGAATATACTTTTATGGTTCAATATTAACGCCTCTCATTCCGGTAAAAACATCGATTAAAGACCAGAAAACAAAAAACAATGGACTTCATATAACTGACTGAAATCTAGTACAGGATCCATTCAACATCAAGAGGGTTAACAGATAGTGATACTATAACAGGAAAGGAAAATCTAGTATCACTATGACAACAAAATCAAGTGTACCTTTCGCTTACCATTCAACAGCTTCTACAAGTATTTGTCTATGCTGGCAGTTAGACTGGTTTTTGGTACAGCACCAATGATAGCATCTTTCTTCTCTCCGTTAACGAAGATCATGATTGTTGGGATGCTTCGAATTCCATATCTGGATGCTACAGAAGGACTGTCATCGGTATTCAATTTGAGGCACCTTGCTCTTCCTACATATTGCTTTGCCAGTTCACTGATTACTGGATGGAACATGCGACATGGTCCACACCAGGGAGCCCAAAACTCGACCACCACAGGTTCAGTAGCGTTGAGAACAAGCGAATCCCATGTTTCTTCTGTCACGGTAGGAACTGAAAAGAAGAAGAAAATGAACCAACAGAAGAAGATTAGGTAAAGTTTGACCAGGAAGCAAAACAAAATTCACCAGTTCAAGAAAACTTCCAACCACTGATGAATTCATCACTTCAAAAAAAAAAAAAAACAGACTAATGCTGCCTCCAAGGACAATATTTAGGGGTCGTTTGGTTCGAAGAAAAGTTATGCTAGGATTAGTAATGTTGAGATTATTATTCTGACGGTTTGTTGTATTAAAAATAGCATGCATCACACAATTTCTAAATAATACTGAATAGGTTCTATACTATAAGAATAGTACTGAACAGGGTGTATAAGTAATACTGGTAATTGTTGTACCAGACATAAATTTGCAACCAAACATTGTAGTAAAATTTTATACCAACATTATTTTACCTAATACATCCTACCAAACGACCCCTTAGTGTATACTAAGACACCCTTCATTATTTTAAGTTTGTATTCAGTCTCCCTCCACACACACACACACCCCATCCCATCCCCAAAAGCCAAGCAAAAAGAACATTCATAACACCAGAAGGAATTTTTATTCATCTACTCCTGTATCATAAAGAAGAATACCATCTAAAACAGTTTCTAAGAAATGAAAAAACAAAGATTGGCTACCTTTACACTAGTAACAGCAACAATTTGAATATAAATATATTACAGGCACTTAGGAAGTGTGAGTTATAGAATCATATCGAGAAAATTTACTAGTCCAAGTTTTCAACAAAATAGACGTACACTCAATTCTTTTTGGAATCACATGTGAAACCACAGGATAAATTGCTGAGGTTCAATCTAAATGTGAGGAAGCAATAACGTCAGTAAAAGGTCTCAAGAACCTAATACTTGCTAGTTCTACATCTCATTTGGAGAAAGTAAATCTGAAAAATTATGCATTCATTGAATGACAAAAAGCTAAGAATCAAATGGATAGCTCAAATGTTTTCTTCCGCAACTTCCCTTTTTTCCTCAATTTCGTCATCTTGCATCCAAGGACATTTAAGCTAACTGATTAATTGTGACTCACTGCACAGCCTCTCAACATCCACCAGGGAAAGCAAACAATTTTTACATTAATGCTTATTTGGTGTATTTGCTGGAAGAAAATTCACAGCAGTCTTTTTCATTACTCTACATTGCATCCCAGGCCCATCTGAAGGGAAGGGAATTCCTTGTCAAGAATTCATCACCAATTAATTACGCCCTCTGTTCACTTTTACTTGTTCAGTATTCTAAAAATACATTTTCACTTTTAGCATATCAAGAGAAAGCATTTTTTTTCCTGTTCTACCCTTAACATTTATTTCCTAATTCATTTACCAAGACTTCTTGAAATGTTAATGGTCAATTTTAGCTAACCAATGCTTAATATTGGGATTGGCACATGACTCAACCTTTTTATTAACCCACTTACTACCGTTATCGTATTAAAAATATGGAGTAACTTACTCCACTTAAAGAGCCTGTTTGGATGGGCTTATGCCTATAAGCTGCAAACAAGCTAAAAAAAATAAGTTGGGGTAGTCTAACTTATTTTTTTGGCTTATAAGCTGAAACAGCTTATAAGCTACTTTAGATAAGCTAAGTCAAATGGGCCCAATTATTTTTTTGAGCTTATTTTAAGCACAAAATGACTTTAAGCTGGTCAGCCAAACACTCAAAAAAGCTGAAAACAGCTTATAAGCAACTTATAAGCCAATCCAAACGGGCTCAAAGTCATCTTTTATTTTCTGCTTTGGAATAATTGTATCTATTGTTGTTTGAACTCTCACTACAGTGAAACATTCTTTATAGACTAATGTTTTGACGAAAAATTTAAATTATTGTATAAATTTAAAAAGTCTAAATTGTTTGGCTCCAAAAAGATTTCAAGCTTTTAAACTAACGAGACAAATGAGTTATGTAAAGTGCTTAAATCTTACAAAAATAAATTTTAAACAAAAAAAAATTATGTAAAGTGCTGAAATCTATAAAAAAATTAAAGTTGAAACTTGGAACATCATATTGACTTTAATAACCACGTTTGGTACTTTGATTTCAATTATTGAGATTAAGCACCTATTAATATTGGTATTGTGGTAAAAAAAAAAAAACAGTCATGTCAATCATTGTTTCTTAAGGGGCATGGAAAGTCTAAACTAGACAAGTAAAAGTGAACGGTGGAATATTACAAAGTAAGGACCAGCTTCGGTCTTGCAATTCTTACACTCACTTTCTTTTGCATTCACACTTAGCAACTCTCTTTGTTGCTCTCTCTTATTTCTCACTTGAGCCCTCACATCTTGCTTGCTTGAGCACTCACTCTTTACTTAGAGCGCACATTCTTTGTTTGAGAACACATACAATTCAAATGACCACCTCTTTTATAGGTGGTGATGGAAAAATCTAGTGGAGGTAATATTCCAGAATTACACCTTCCACTTAATTCTAGATATGTAACTTCTAGAATGCTTCTAGGCTTCTCACTCCTAGAGTTCTACTTTCAATTGTCTACAACTCTTTGAATCCTCTAGATTCTTCATTGAAATATCTTAGATATTACTCCCTCCTTTCACTTTTACTTGTCCAGTTTGGACTTTGCAGCTCCTTAAGAAACAATGATTGACATGGCTATTTTTTTTTATTAAGCACCGGGTGTCCGGGTCTCTTTGAGCCCCGACTAATTCCGGGGGTGCACAGGCCCTCGGCAAGGAGTTTCCCGCAAGTGCACCACGGGTAATTCAAGGTTTTACCCGATGATTGACATGGCTATTTTACCACAATACCCATATTAATTGATACCTAAGTCTCAATAATTGAAATCAAAGTCCCAAACTTGATAATTAAAGCCAATATGATGTTCAAGTTTCAACATTAATTTTTTATAGATATCAACACTTTGCATAACTCATCCGTCTCTTTAGTTTAAAAACTTGAATTTTTTTTGGAGTCAAACAATTTAGACTTTTTCATTTTATACAATAATTTTATTTTCCCACCAAAACATTACTCTATAAAAAATGCTCCACGAAAGTGAGAGTTCAAGCACCAATGATTACAAGATACAATCATCAAAATATTCCAAAGTAGAGAACCGGACCCCGCGCATAGCGGGAGCTTAGTGCACCGGGCTGCCCTTTTGTTTTAGAGAACAAAAGATGACTTTAAGAGGAGTAAGTTCTCCATATATTTCTAAGGTAGTAAGTGGGTTAATGAAGAGGTTCAGTCATGTGTCAATCCCAATGTTAAACATTGGTTAGCTAAAGTTGACCATTAACATTTCAAGAAGTCTTGGTAAATGAATTAGGAAATAAATGTTAAGGGTAAAACGGGAAAAGAATTAGTAAAAGTGAACATGTATTTTTAGAATACCGGACAAGTAAAAGTAAACAGAGAGAGTAATAAAATTCAAGTTGTAAGTAACCAATTGTGTCCAACAATTCTCATTTCTTTTGCCCCAAGAGATTTAGAAAAAGATAATTACAAAGAAATATAAAGGACACGAGCTAGCAAACTTGTTTGTCATTATGGAGAAGTATTGCACAAATCATTCTTATCCTTCACAGCACGTGGAACAAAACTTGTTTGCTAAAAAATCATCGAAAAGAAGATGTTCCTTTCTTTAGCTCACACTAGCTCTAGAAGCTTTCAATTTTACTATGAGCAGTCCTTTGCTCCAAGGCCAGTCACTATCTTCCTATGATCTCCTACCATGAAAATCACTTAGTATTTTTTATTACCACAGCTTTAAGGCCACACAGTTTTTATATCAACCATAACCAACATGCTTGCTCCGCAACTGTGGTCACATGCAAAATAGCCACATCAATATCTTTCAAGTATACATATAATGTCAACTTAACAAGCCACTAACCTAGAAATACGCCACCACTCAAAATAGTCATATCACCGTCTCTCTAAGAAGAGAGACGTTGCAAGCTTAACGAGCCACTACCCCCCTAGAGAAAGACGCCCATTTGCTAATTGCCTCGTATCCCTCTCTAGAGAGAATCATACTCCATCTGTTTTAAATTTGTTTGTCTAAGTTTGACTAGACACGAAGTTTAACAAAGTAAAAAAGACTTTTGAATCTTATGATCTTAAACTAAAGATATGCATAATATATCAAAATGTCCTTTACTCTGGTGGTCTTGAGCATGCCATGCGAGATGTTGAAATTAAAGAGTTGCCAAAATTAGGAAAGATACATTCTTTTTTAAACAGACTAAAAAGAAAAGTAAGACAAACAAATTAAAACAGAGGGAGTAATAGATGATAGACAATGCAAACACCTGTTAAGACTATCAATCACCTTTCTTCTCAATAAGCCCCTAGCTGCTCTACCATCAGTCTTGCAGCAAACACAACATATAATCCCAAACCTAAGCCCCTTATCTACTTCGGATGATTTAACATGATGGCCAAACCCAAAAAGAAGAGAAAAGAGCAACAGCAAGAAGAACTCCTTACAAGTTGAATAAGATCCAAATAATCACAATAAATGTAGTTGAAAAAAATAGTCACAACAAATGTAGGACAAAAAGCATGTTACTAGTTTGTTCTATGCGATCTTTATTTTCTGATTTTGTCCCCTGATTATCTGGTTTACCAATGTCATCTCTTTTTGGAAACAAGAAAATAGAAAACTTTATCTGGCCCATTATCCAGAGTTCCGAACCGTGCTGGAGCCTGGAGGTCCTAGCGATTCTTGGTCGTAAATAGAAAAAGATATCACATTATCTTCACTGAGGTATTAACAAGCATTCTCAAAAAATATTTTATCTTCACTAAGGCATTTTCCAGTCCCCAAAGAATGGTGATGAGGGCCATTCTGAAGGGCATAGAATAGGTCTGTTTTCCTCGACATTCGTGTTCCACCAACTATATGACTAAAATGTTCATACAAAGAATCAAGCAGAAATTCTGAAGGACTTATCCATGTTTGGGAAAAGCTCTCGGGTATTAAATATTAATTGAAAAGTTGACTGGACGTATCCATCTCAAACCTACAATGAAATATTCAAAACAAATGCTAAACACTCGCTCTACAGACTAATCTACCTTCTATTTGTCAAAACTCCTCTCGTAGATAACACTTGATTCAGACAGTGCTCCATAGCATTTTATTCTACATCATATTTTTCATGAGATATTCACTTCTTCAGCTCAGACTACCTAAATTTTTCCTCCTTACCTAGATGTGCTTCTCATTGTACTGGACGATTCTCCAAGAATCTTTGTCCATCCCTTCAATCAAGTATGTCTGAAATCAGCTACGCAGTTCTGAGGATTTCAACAGCTGGTAGTAATACCATGTCGGTATTAGATCTTTTGGGCCTTCATGCCATCTTGATTTGCCCATCAAGAAGATATGACTATTGTTAAATCACATGTCATTTCATGTCCTATACTAAGTAATCACCTAACTAAGAAAATTCACCCCTTGTAATCCTTTGTGATTGGTTTAGTCTTGGGGGTCCATGCGCCTGGGTAGGGAAGTTCTGGGACGGAGTTTACAATATCAAGAAAAACAAAAAAAGGCCCATTCTTTTGCTTCTCAGGCTAAAATGAAAACGGTCTACAAAAGCAGTTGCATATTATTCAACTAAGCAACATAAGGAGCTCAAATGTACTTAGTGTGTAGGTGATATCAACCCATTTACAAGAAGCAACAACATTGAAATGTTAAGCTCGGCTGTGATTTATCGACAAAGGCGGATCCGTTATTTTAAGAAGCGGATTTAGATTGCACCAAACTAGTCCTTAGAGACGTTGGATTCTGTTGCGGAAGATCGTGGGTTAACTAGCTCACAATCACACAGTCACACAATCAAATCAAATAGAGAAAAAAAACAATTACACAAGGATTTAACGAGGTCGGCCAAACGGGATTGGATGCATATAGATTATATTCAAACTCGTTTACACTATATAAGTTGAATAATATAACATGAGTGAAAAAACAAACAGCTTCTTATTACATCGCAGTCAATTTTCATTAGCCCTTAACTAATGTATCGCAACACATAAATCTACATAGCAAACAATTGCAGCCGGAAATTCAAAAAAATAAAAAAAAGAAGAATCTTCTGAGAAATCTAGTACTCCCTCTGTCCCAATTTATGTGACAGTTTTCCCTTATTGAGAGTCAATTCAACCAATCTTTCAAACTAAATTGAATTAGATCAACTCAATATCTTAAAACTAAAATTTAGATATTCAGAAACTATACTAAAACACTATATGATGCAATTCTTCTCATTTCAATATGAAAAAAAAAACATTTCAAAATGTTCGTCAAAGTTCACCCAGTCTGAATATACGAAAAGCGAAAAATATCACACAATTTATGTGACAGCTTTTACTTATTGACAGTCATTCAACTTATCTTCGAAGCTAAATTAATTTAGATCAACTCAATATTTTCAAATTAAAATATAGAAATTCAAAAACTATGCAAAAAATACTATGAGATGCAATCCTTACAATTTAAAATGTTCATCAAAGCTGACTCAGTTTGAATCTCAAGAAGCCAAAGGTATCACATAATTGAAACACATGGAGTAGTAAAAAAGCATTAAAAAGGGGAATGCACGGGAACAAAACATAAAAGCGAAAAATATCACATAAATTGAGACAGAAAGTAGTAATAAAGCATTAAAAAGGGGAATGAACAGGAACAAACCATAAGAGCGAAAAATATCACATAAATTGAGACAGAAAGTAGTAAAAAGGCATTAAAAAGGGGAATGAACAGGAACAAACCATAAAAGCCAAAGGTATCACGTAAGTTGAAACACATGGAGCAGTAAAAAGGGAATGAACAGGAACAAACCATAAAAGCAAAAAATATCACATAAATTGATACAGAGACTAGTAAAAAAGCATTAAAAAGGGGAATGAACAGGAACAAACCATAAAAGCCAAAGGTATCACGTAAGTTGAAACACATGGAGCAGTAAAAAGGCATTAAAAAGGGAATGAACAGGAACAAATCATAAAAGCAAAAAATATCACATAAATCGAGACAGAGACCAGTAAAAAAGCATTAAAAAGGGGAATGCACGGGAACAAAACATAAAAGCGAAAAATATCACATAAATTGAGACAGAAAGCAGTAATAAAGCATTAAAAAGGGGAATGAACAGGAACAAACCATAAGAGCAAAAAATATCACATAAATTGAGACAGAAAGTAATAAAAAGGCATTAAAAAGGGGAATGAACAGGAACAAACCATAAAAGCCAAAGGTATCACGTAAGTTGAAACACATGGAGCAGTAAAAAGGCATTAAAAAGGGAATGAACAGGAACAAACCATAAAAGTAAAAAATATCACATAGATTGAGACAGAGACTAGTAAAAAAGCATTAAAAAGGGGAATGAACAGGAACAAATCATAAAAGCGAAAAATATTCCTAAATTGAGACAGAGACTAGTAAAAAAGCATTAAAAAGGGGAATGAACAGGAACAAACCATAAAAGCGAAAAATATCGCATAAATTGGTACTGAGTGAGTATTAAAAAAGGCTCTAAAAAGGTGAATGAATGGGAAACGAACCATCGAAGGAGATATCAGAAGCTTCACCAGAGACACTACTAATGCGACGATAAATCCTTGAAGAAGAAGATACAAGTGAAACTTCATTATTACTAAAATGATTTTTTGTTGTTGTTGGTGCATAGGATCTTGAAAAACCGGTGATTTTGAGAGAGGAACGGCGGTGCCATGTGGCGGAACACGGTGGCGATGGGCGGAGATTATTAGAGGAAAGAAGGGAAGAAGAGAAGGCGAGTGAATCAAGAATCGTCGACATAGGAAGCAAACTATGGCAAACCTACGAACTAGTTGACTTTTTCTATGTTTTGTACTACTACTATGAAAATGTGAAAATGACACATTTACACTTGCACCCCACCTAATGAAGTACACTCTCAGTTCACTCATACGTGCCTACTTTGAATTTTTAGGTTGTTGAAGAAATAAGAAGTGAAATGCATAATTTATTAATATGTTTATATTAATTAGTGTATATTTTTATTAAATTTTAAAAATAATTTGAAATGAGTAATTAATATTATGAGTAAAATAGAAGAAAAAAATTGTCTTATTTTGATATGCTAAAAGTGATAAGTTTTAAAAGTGAAAATCTATTTTTAGAATTAAAAGTGAACGAAGGGAATACTCCCTTCGTTTACTTTATATTATAAAAATAGATTTTTACTTTTACTTGTCACTTTTAGCACGTTAAGAAAAGATAAATTATTTTAAATTTTATCCAATAAATTACTCATTTCAAATCACATTTCAAGTCCAATAAAATTATAAATCAATTAATATAAGTATTATGGTAAATTACACACTTCATTTATTATTTTTTAAGAGCAGTGAAAAATTCATAGTGGACATGTAAAAGTGAACGGAGGGAGTATAGTGAGAGAAAGACTTTGGAAATTTATGCTCTAAAACAAGCTGTATATGTTTGTGTAGTTGTAAATTATTTCATTATGAGTAAAAAAGGGAAAGTTTTAAGTTGAATTATTTCTATATATAAAAATATACTCTCTCCGGATAAAAAAGAGTGTCCACTTAGCCTTTTATTCTTGAGTAAAAAAGAGTGTCCACTTATCAAATCAAGAAAGCCCCTATTAAGTGTTATGTGATCAAATCTCAATATCCATTTAATTAGGGGCAATTTAGTTAAATTATTCATTTTTTTCTAGAAATTAGTATTTTCTTAAGGGTGTGTAAATGACTAAGTGGACACTTTTTTTTATCCGGAAGAATATCAAATTCAAGATCGACGTTGAATTTTAAATATGAGAGCTCGCGATTTTCAACCCACTTCCTTTACCACAGCATCATATCCTTGGGGGTCACTTTTGCTCTATTTTCAATCTCTCTTCCTATTTGACATTAAATGTTTTCCTTTATTTAAGATAGGTTTAATGCATAATTTTCCCCTCGAGCTTATACTCAAATCCTCTGTACACACTTCTTGATCATGAAAATTGTTGTACGCACCAATTTTTTTTAAAAGCGTGTCTAGTAAACACCATTTTGATTAGTGACACTCACATATTTTACACGACAATTGAGCATGTGAACAGAAATAAACTTGTGCCCGAGGCTTCATTAGCGAAGTTATTTTTTTTATTTTTAATGAACTTGTTTTTCTAGAGAAAATATTGTCCAAAACGTCTTGACCAACCAAACATGAAAAATTGAAAAATAACTTCCTTCTAACCAAACACACCCTATAGCTTAGTTTATTACTAACGGAGAATTTTATAAATTGTGTTAAATTTATTTGAAGGTACAATTCAAATTTTAGGGTTTTAGCCTATCATCAAAGAACAGAGGGATGATTTCTCTGTTCTCTGAATATGAAGATATTTTGGAGGGGAATGGGAGTTAGGGAAAATGACATATTTTTGCGCGGACTGCCCTTCAAACGCACTAGTCTTTTAATTTTTGCTCCTCATATATGTGAGTCCGCGACTTTTGTAGCACAAAAAAAAAAGTTGAATCAAACTAGCACAAAAAAAAAAAAAAAACACATTAGTAGGTTTCACGCACGAATTTCGTACGTGAAAGGACCAAACTGCAAAAATGCAACTTGGGCCTTTCACGCACGAAATTCGTGCGTGAAGGAGGTCTTCTTTTTTTTTTTTTTTTTTTTTTTTTGTGTTACCTTTCAAATCACATTTTTTTCCATACTTTGGGCAAAAATTAGTCATGTTTCAAAACCCCAAAATATCAATATTTTATATAAAACTTAATATCTTTTTTCGCGTACAATAATGTCGGCTCATTACATCAAGTCCACCTAAACGTTTGGATCGTCATTTTAGAGGTTCTAAAGTGCCCCGAAGTAAGTTTTGAAACTTGTCATATTTATAGGGTTTTGATTTAAGTGTTTTATTATATTTGAATGTACAAATATAAATATTTGATTTAATAATAACTCATCCAATACGAGAGGTTTATACTAATTAAAAAATAATTCATTCCATTTAATTACAATACTAATTCAAAGCAATACAATAATAAATTACAATAACAATACAATCTTCAAGTTCTAGAGGCTCTATTACTTCGAGACGTGCTTGTACTACCACGGCCTTGTTGCCCACACGAACGCTTGTCATGGCCATATTGCTTACATGTAGAGCACTTGCGAGAGTAAGTTATTTCACTAACATCCATTTGATTGGGTCTACGACTCCGTGAGTTAATGCCCAATTTTCTGATGTAATCCCTGTTAGCAACCATCGAAAACGGCTCGTTTGGCCAATAAGCTTCATTACCAAGTTGATGGAATTGGCCGAAATATGCTCTAAGGTAACTGTGGACCTTGTATTCCCCCGCAACATAACTTGTTACCATTTTTCTCATTCTCTCAAAACACTTGACAGCATGAGAACACGGCATGTGGTACGTTTGCCACTTACCACAAGTGCATGTTCTTGTTGCCTCATAAACGGTACGCACGTTTCCACCCTTACCGTTGTAATAACCCGTTCTAACTTCATACACATGTTGAATTGGGTCATACTCGGTCATTTGGTGATGCTCACATTTTTTTCTATAATGCTCCATATTTTTTAAGGGCTTTGGCATCCATGTCCCGTCGTCGGCTAATATCGCTCTGGCCTGCCTTGTCCTAACAACAAATCGCTCCACAACCTGCTTGAAAGTCATTCTCACCATTGCTGTGACAGGTAGTCCTCGAGCATATTTCAGCAAGCCATTGAAAGACTCTGAGTTGTTTGTTGTGAGCATGCCCCATCTTTTGCCTCCATCAGCATGAAGCGTCCATTTTTCAACTTCGAGCTTCATCAACCAAACGTATGCGGGTTCACTCACTGCCCTGATCAGATCCATTTTTGCAGCCCATTTTCGTTGTTGATGCTCCATCGCAGCCCCCCACATCAATTTGTTTAGAGTGCCATTGTGAAACTTTGATTGCAAATTTGCCTTCAAGTGCCTTAAACAATAGCGATGGTAAACAAAGGGAGGCTGCCACCCCGATAAATTATCCATATTGTGCAATATGCCTTTATGACGATCAGACAGCACGCATATGCCGGTACGATCCTTAATAATATGAGTTTTCAAATGGGTCAAAAAGATCCCCCATGTGTCGTTGCTTTCGTTAGCGGCAATTGCGAAAGCAAGAGGAAATATTGACCCATTGGCATCCATTCCTATTGCAATTAGGAGCTTGATGTCGTAGGCACCATATATATGCGTACCATCTATGGATATCACTGTTCAGCAGTGAGCAAAACCATCAATGCATGGTTTGAATGTCCAAAATACGAAGTTGAAGATTTTACCCTCTATAAGCCGCCACTCTACAACAGTACCATGGTTAAAATGTTGTAGAGCTGCCATATACCTTGGCAACGATCGAAAAAAACTATGCCAATTTCCAAAGACCATCTCAAAAGCGCATCTACGCCCAAGAAATCCCTTTCTGTTGCTAATAGTTTTACTATATACGGTTTGAACGTTTCGAATACAATCTTTGATGGGGATCCTGCACAAGTTTAAACAAACAACATTTAGTAATGATCTTTTAATTGATATAAGACATATAATGTATTAGGTAGGATAAGTTACCTTGGCGTTTCGGCAACGTCTTTAAGTAACACTTGAGCAATCATGTTTGTATCTAAATTATAATGATCTGCTCGATTTTCTTCCATATCACAAGTGTGTCTTTTGCGGAATTTTGTGATATCCCACATACCATCAGGATTAACAATTCCCCGAAGCAACCACTCACAGCCTTGATACCGCCGTCTACAAACTAGCCTCCATATCTTTGTGTTTGACTGATCAACCTTAAACTCCCTCATTTCCTTAAAACAATAAATTTTGACAGCCCGTTGCAACGCCTTTTTGGATGCAAACAACATTCCCTTTGCAAGGTAGCATCGATCTTTGTTGAGATCCTTTGGTTCAATCCAGGTTTTTAGGCGACTATCATCATCTTCTCTTGTGAAGACAAATGCATCATCACGACCCTGCAGGCTGTCAAGATAAGGGATATTGTTAGAATGTCACTGAATTGGGCTTTCAGAAGTTGTGTCTTCAGCCATCGGTGGTGGTACGTGGTGATGCATTGGTTCTTGTTGGTTTTGGCTTTGAGGAATATTGTTGGTCATACCAACTTGAACATCATCATCATCGGTTACCTCTGCATTGTTAGCTATTTCATCGTCATCACTTGATGATGCCTCATAATAATTAGGAAAATCTTCATTATCAAGTGCATTCATCCTCCTACACGAAAAGTAACATATTTTAAATACCAATATCATATATATACAGATAATTTAATATCAAGGTGATGAACTTACTGTTGTTCATAAGCACTGTCATGGTGTGGAGAATGATCAACTCCACCGAACTGATAGGATTGACCAACATCCATATTTGGTACCACTGGCGAGTTTTGAGAATAGTTCCTATAAAGATTTGAAAACTGGTTATTTACCAATTCATACAACAAACACGTGCTACTACACATAATAATAATATGAAAAATTCATATTTACCAATTTTCATTGTAAGCTTGATTAAATTGCTGGCTTAGATTTTCCAGCGGCACTTGACCACTCAAAATGTCTCCATAAGAACTAAAGTCCCCATAAGTGTTACCATGAATAGGCTGGACTTGATGGACTTCTTCTCGAGGTATCTTTTCAACATACATCTCAAGAACATTAATGAATACTAAATCACGATATTCTTCCGGCGATCCCAAATAATCACTCAAAGATTCATCATCGTTGATATTGTGCATGCCATAACGCACTACACTGTTTGATATTGTTTGTGGATATCTGCCAGTTAGTGAGATTCCAAACTCAGTGGGTGTAGTTTTCATTCTTTTGTGCATGTAACTGACTAGTGTTTCATAATTTAAAGTTGTTGGAAATTTCACATGGGCTTTTGGTTTGATACTATAACGAATGGAGTAATTGTCCTCGACGATATCTCTATCCCAAAATAGTGAAACCTTAACAGTTGAAGCATTTTGAGACATTTCTTCTATGAAGTTTGATTTTTTTTTTGAATGACTTGTAAGACTTAGACTTATGAAGTTGATGAGTTTTTCACTCGTCAAGCCTTCAAGTTAAATAGACCACTCAAAATTGTAATGCGTGGTGAATTGTCAAATCAATACTTACATTGTGCATTAAAATGGTGCGCAATACAAGTCGTGTTAAAACGGTCAAATAATGCAGCAACGTATTGTCAAATCAAGCCTTTATGTGTTATAGATTCCTGAAATTATCATGCATGGGGTGTTGTCAAATCAACACTTACATTGTGCATTAAAATGGTGCGCAATACAAGTCGTGTTAAAAAGGTTAAATAATGCAGCAACGTATTGTCAAATCAAACCTTTATGTGTCATAGATTCCTGAAATTGTCATGCGTGGGGTGTTGTCAAATCAACACTTACATTGCGCATTAAAATGGTGCGCAATACAAGTCGTGTTAAAAAGGTCAAATAATGCAGCAACGTATTGTCAAATCAAGCCTTTATGTGTCATAGATTCCTGAAATTATCATGCGTGGGGTGTTGTCAAATCAATACTTACATTGCGCATTAAAATGGTGCGCAATACAAGTCGTGTTAAAAAGGTCAAATAATGCAGCAACGTATTGTCAAATCAAGTCTTTATGTGTCATAGATTTCTGAAATTATCATGCGTGGGGTGTTGTCAAATCAATACTTACATTGCGCATTAAAATGGTGCGCAATACTGATGAGTCGTGAAACTACGCGATATTCGACGCTAATTCCTTAAGCTTTTGTGACTCCTTAAGCACTTTTGTTGTTACTTTTTGTGTTTTTATGTTATTTTGTAGGAAAAGATGCCCGGAGAGCATAACGGAGCAAAACGGACCAAAATAGAGCAAAAATAGAACAAAGCAACGTTTCTGGCACCACATGCTAATAGCATGTGGTGCAGCATGTTGAACATGCTAGCAGCATCTGCTGCCAGTGAAAATGGCACCATATGCTACTCGCAGAGTGTAGCATATGGCGCAGCATGTGGTGCAGCATGTGGTGACAGAGAAAATTGTCACCACATGCTATGGTTTTGGCACCACATGCTATTAGCATGTTGAACATGCGAATAGCATGTGGTGCAGCATGTGGTGCAAGAGGGTATTTTGGTCTAGATTTTGTTCCCGTTTTTTGGAATGATATAAATACTCTTTTAGGGTTTGTAATATTTATCTTTGACAGTTTTTCATCAAGTTTGGAGACTAGTTTTTACACCACACTTTGGGGTTAAATATTTAAAGATTTGGTTGAGTATCTCTTAAACCTTTAATTCATTTCTTCAATTCCTTACTTTGTATTGTATATCTAAGTGTGTAGCTTTCTATTCCATAACTTGAATCTCGTTTATGAAAGTATTCTTGATTAAAGTTTGGTTTGAAACTCTTGTTATGCTTATGTATTGAATGATTCTTATTGCTATTGAAGTGGGTCTTTGTTGATTTAATTAATCTCGTTCTTGAATATTTCCAAAGGGATTAGCTAACCCTAGGACTCACCCATTTACTTAGATTGAGCTTGGAAAAGGAAATCTAGGTTGGGAAAGATTAATTAACAAGAATTTGGGTCATTAAACTCATCTAATAACTTGAGCTCGGAAGAGGATAGTTACTTGAGGTTAAATTGATTGTACCTAATATCACACTCTAAGGCTTGGAAAAGCTTAGAGTGAAATTCATTGATTTTGTTGGAAGACTTTCAATGATATTTTAGATATCATTATCTATCAACACAAATCCGCTCTTAGTTGTAAAATCATAAAATACGTTGGATCGTTACTTGAGTGTAATCTCCTATTATTCATGCTTGTGGCCATTGATCATTTTACTTGCTTTGTAGGTTAGTTTACATTTCCGCATTAGTTATAATCTTTCTCAAAAACCCAAAATATCATTTATCGTTTGGCTTTAGCTTAGTTGGTGAAAGTTTCGTACTTTCTTAATCGCCTAGCACATTGTTCCCTGTGGGATCGACCCCGACTCATAGTTGGGTAAATATATTGCATACGACCGTGTACACTTTCTCTTTGAGGAGTGTATTTGGACGTTATCAAATACAAGTCGTGTTAAAAAGGTCAAATAATGCGGCAATGTATTGTCAAATCAAGCCTTTGAATGATATGCACTGCGTTGGAGGTTAGAAGTCAACTGAGTCATTTCATGAATATGCACTGTGTTGGAGGTCAGAAGTAGCCGGGGTTCAACCCCCGATGAATGACAGAGAAATGACTGCCACCTTCATTGAATGCCAAGCTGGCATATTTTATGAGAAAATGATAGGCATGATGGGGCAGAAATTCACAGAAGTTGTCAGAATGGGAGAAGCCCTGGAAGAAGGAATCAAATCAGGGAAAATTCAGGATCTTACTGCTTTGCAAGCAGTAAATAAAGCTATTCAATCTGGTTCTATCAGTGGGGCCAAAAAGAAGAAAGAAGACGTCGCTTCAGTCATGAATGTCCAAGGACATAAACCAAGCCAAGCCGTCACATACTTTAACCATCCACAACAATCTTTCTACCTTTACCACTACACTGAACCCTACCAAGCTCCACTATCTCCTTACCCTTTCTACAACGCTCAAGCAAACTGCTACCAACCCCGAGCACCTCTACATCAAAACCCACGTCCATATCAATCCGTTCGAGCTCCCACTTACCAAAATCGACCACATACCGCACCTAAAGCCCGTCCAAACCCTGGCATCAAAAATACCCGTGATTACACTCGGTTCTCTGAACCTTTGGCTCAGTTGTTCGAAAGATTGAAAGCAGCAGGTGTGATACAACCGATTGAAAGAAAAATTCCTGATCTTATTCCAAGATGGTTTGATGGTTCCAAGAGTTGTGCATACCATTCTGGAGTGGCTGGGCACGACACTGAAGATTTCTATGGGCTTAAAAACAAAATTGAAGCTTTGATTAAGAAAGGAGCGATCCAGCTCACTGGAGCTAGGCCCAATGTGGACAACAACCCTTCACCTACTCACGAGAATGCTAACGTGAACATGATACTGTTGAGGAAGATAAGGATTTGAAAGGAGCCATGAAAAAGGGCATGACATCAACTTTTGTTGCTCCTGTGGAAACAATCCAAAGTCAAACACCAATGGAGATTACTACTACAACTACTCACAACACCGAGACACCGACCATCTGGGGTGCCGAACCAGGAGAAACTTTGGAGAATTGGACTTGTACTCCGTCCCTGGTTCGCCGGGAGTCTTGGTAGTTTGAACATGTAGTAAACTTTTGATAGCACGATTTTAAAATTTGAGGCTTAAATCGTGCCCTAAAACTTTTGTTGCTTTGCCTCATCTTTTGGAAGCTCAAATTGCAAAATCTATGAATGCATTTCTCATTTTCCTTAATCATCTATTGTTGTTATTTTCTACTTTATTTATCAAATCTGCCAACTCTATGATTATGACATAAAATGAACGAACGAATAACATATATCTCGAGAGATTAACAAAGAACTTAGAGGACAAGACAAGATTTCCCTTGGAAGAATTGAAATAGCTGATAGGTGATGACATAAGCCTGAAAGCTAGCAATTCAAGAAGAAATCAAAGGACGATGTTAGGTTAGACAGCCTAGTTTTCAACCTTTCCTTTAATACATTACGAACTACGCTGACCTGATTCCCGTGGTGGGATACGTAGGCAGCCCACATAGGGTTCGGTTGCATTATAACAGAAAATCCAAAAATCCTTATGTAAGGAGAACAACTTATGGCCTGATTCCCTCGGTGGGATTCATAGACTATCAACATACGGGTCGGTCATATTTAGGTAGAAATCCAACAAACCTTTTACCATTTACATAACAGAACTACGCTGACCTGATTCCCTTGGTGGGATACGTAGGCAATCCATGTCGGGTTCGGTCCCTTTATTAGAAAATTTTCAAACCATTTCTATGTACCCGCCGAATTACGCTCTGACCTGATTCCCTTAGAGGGATACGTAGGCAACCTATATAAGGTTCGGTCACACCACAACATAAGTTTAGTATACTCTCACGAGGTCAAAACTGGGCATATTTTGAAAGATTAGACAAGAGAAGAGTTGGGCATTGATAATATTAAGACTACCAGACAGGAAGTATTTTAGACAAATGACCTTTCAATTGTTTCAGAAGTGTCACAATTTGGAGTTGGCAGAAATATTTTACAACTTACATACATATATTTACATATATATCTTTCCTTACATACATACATTTACATATATATATTTCACAACTTATATACATATATTTACATTTCCTTATACATATACTTACATACCTACTTTTCAAATGAAATACTTTCTTTCAATTGTTTCAATACTGTTCATCTACCGAGACTTGAACGGATATCACAAGGTCCCAACAAACAAGACGAATGGAGCGCCAACAATATCAAGCTGCGAGTCAACACGAATCAACTTTCCCCTCCCAAACTAAGAATTCTTCTTTGAGTGCAGGCACCTAAAACCGCGAGATCAACGGTCAAGTCTATCGATCACGGCCAAAAGCATCATCTGGCTCATTATGGCCTCGCCTTAAAAGCCAAACAGCTTTATTCCCAACTTTATCTTTAATCTTATTTTATCACAATAACTTTATGACTTTATTAACAAATATACCTATTTTTGTAGGTTGTCGAGATTGAAGGCGAATTAAATCAAGATTACGTGTCATTAAGTTGGCCTGTCACGATACCTTCAACATCATCAGCCAAACGGCTATTCTATCACTTTATTCCATACTTTATCATATACTTTACCTACTTTAACGACTTTATCCTGAACTTTACAGGAATCAACATTAAGTCTCCGAAGACAACTGGAGGCATCATTTGTCTATTCAGCCTCTTCCGCATTAGCCAAACGGCAACACCATCACTTTACTTTACCAATTACTTTATCATTTATTTTACCAACTTTAACGACTTTATCCTGAACTTTACAGGGATTATCATTAAGTCTCTGAAGACAACCGGGGGCATCATTCGGCTATACAGCCTCATATACATAAGCCAGACGACTACACTATGACTTTACTCTCTACTTTATCATTCACTTTACCAACTTTAACGACTTTACCCTGAACTTTACAGGAATGATCATTAAGCCTCCGAAGACAACCGGAGACATCATCCACTTTACGACTTTACCCCGGACTTTACGGGAATCTTCATCAAGTCTCCGAAGACAACCGGAGATATCATATGGCTATACAGCCTCATTTTCATAAGCCAGACGGCTGCACTCTTACTTCACTTTCTACTTCATCAATTACCTTATCATTCGCTTTAATAGCTTTACCTTAATTTCACAGATATCATCGAGCCCCCGAAATAACCGGAGACACCGCTAGGCCGTACGACTCATCGGCAGATCATTTACCATCAAGTCCTCGAAGACAACCGAAGACATCACATGGCTACACGGCCTCATCTACATAAGCCAAACGGCTACACTTTTACTTTACTATCTACTTTATAACTTTACTTTATCATCCACTTTACCTACTTTAGCGACTTTACCTTAAAATTTCACAGACATCGCTTATCATCGAGTCCCGGAAGACAGCCGGAGGCTTTATTAATATCATTGAAGTCTCCAAATACAACTAGCGATATTATTACATCTTCAGCGTAAACATCACGCATTCATTCAAGTCCCTGAAGACAACCAGAGACAACAGTTGGCCACACGACCTCATTATAAGCCACACGACTTCATCTTCATTCTCACACTCATATTTACTTTGCATTTTCAACTTTACCTTGGATTTTATTACTGATTTTGACATGAATTTCAGTTTTGGCAGAAAGTACAATCTACAGAGACACAGCACAACGTAGAACTTTATCTTACGCAGTGAACTGGGGCAAATTTGCTGAAGAGGAATACCAAACTCACAAGCAAAGGTCACGGATCTACTCTCGAACTCGACTCCGCCTACGTCCACAAACACGTGATACGTAGGTTAATTTTTCTTTCATATCCATTGATAAAACTCTACTCAATCAACTCTTTTCACAATCTTGTATCCTTTTCTATATCCCAGTCTCACCATAATTCAGCACTAGGGCAAAAAGTGTAGCGTCGGTATCGATCCGTTTCTTTCGAACTACATACAGTTTGATTCTCATAAAACCCGAGATATGTAGGCAACTCGAGACTGGGTTCGGCCATAATTCTTTCCATCCTATAATATTTTCCACCAATTCTCCTAACCCATATTTTCTCAAGTTCTTCCAAGTCATATTTATTGGTCGGAACAAAATTGGTTACTACGTCAACTTCTTCGCCCGAAAACTCTTACATTGTCTCCGGTCGAAGAGGGGCATCTGTTGACACCCAATTTTGCCCCTCCTTTATTCCAATTAATAAGTCAATATCTTATTTTTACCCTTACTTTATTATAATTCCTACTACTATATTAATATTGTTAAGTACATCGTTACTTACTTATTATGTATAACTTAGGTAATATTTTTACTCTATTATTACCTTGCCCATATTTATATTAACGCTAATTATGAAATTTATTATTATTATTATTATTATTATTATTATTATTATTATTATTATTATTATTCTTGTTGTTGTTGTTGTTGTTGTTGTTACACAATATATTTGATCTAATTTAGAACCCCAAAATATTAATTCAGCCCAAATAATTACCCTTTATACCCGGCCAGCCCAACAACTCAAATAATTTAGCCCATACCCGCAATGACCCGACCCAAAAACCTTCACTCGGTTGAAGCCAAAAGCAAAAGAACCCAAATCCTAAACAGACGCCGCCCCCTTCATCTCGTCCTCTCTCTCTTCACTCTCTTCTCCCCCCTCCATTTGAAGAAAAACCCTACTTCCCTTTTAGCTATGACAGTTGTGTCTATGCCATTTCCATACCAAAATTGTCGCGACGCCTAAGCCTTCTGTCGTTGACAGGGAAGGCATTCCCTTTTCTCACTCCAAGACGCAACAACCTTGAAAGAACAGAGAAAAATTGGTTCGTTTTGGGCACAAATCTGCAACCAAGTCACGTGAAGATCTGTTTAGATCTCAGCGGATCTTTTTCTTTGACTGGTGTTTGAAAACCCTTGTTCAACAACCCACCCAATTTCGAATCAAGAAAACCCTATCTTGATACTATAAATACAAACATGCAAGACCAGTTTAGGAGGATTACGGAGCATTTTTTAGAGACACCCAACTATTTTCAAATCTTGTTTTCCTTTCCGGTGAACTTTAGCCGCGACAAAAGGGATTCGACTCACAACTCTAGTTTCGAATCCGTTCTCGAGTTCAAAGGGTTCGACGTTTGAGCTTTAGATCGGTGACCTAAAAGCCTCAGTTTGCTGCACTCAAGAAAGGTAACATTTCATCCTTTAGTTTTCTTTTTTTAGCCTTAATCTGTTTTGGTTGATATAGAGTATTAGCTTAACTTTGTTTTGTTGGGCCTGTTGTTGAAATCCTCTATTAATTGTGATTAACATATAAGAATGCTTAATTAATAATTAAGCAGTAATTTAGTTATGTCGCTTATGTTTGCTATTAATGATTAGCTGGTAAACATGTTTAGTCAAGTTTCTGCTTTGTCTCAGAAATAAATAATAGCTTACATATCATACGTTGGGTTGGATAAGATCACATTAATTATAACCTTCTTGCTTGAATCAGGATGTATGCTAAGTTTTGTTTCTGAGTTGAACCTCAACTAGTATGCTTAAGTTGTGTCTAATTAGTATGGTTAATTGATATACATGATTTATGGAACCTATTGGGATAGCACCTTTTCCTCCTATTAGTAGGTCTTCTTGCCCGTTATAACTCAAGTGATTGCTCGAGCCTCGGCGGGGCTGATTTCAACTGAAAACAAGTAACCTTTGTATGGGGAATTTTCTATAGTTCATAACTTAAGCTTAACATAGAAATGAGGTTATTTGCAATATCAGTGTGTAGAAAATAATAACAACCTTCCAATCCTTTCCCTTTATTTATTCTTTGTCTTGCTTCAGTCTTTGTTTGATTCCTCGATTAGGCATTGGTTTTCAATTGATCAGTTCAGAATATGTGGTTTAACATGATGGCTGTCTGAATTCTTTCTATTTGCAAATCATGAATCTGCTCCTAATTTGAAATGTAGCTAAGTGTGTTCTCCCAAACCAAATTTGGTCTAGCGATTTAGAATCTAATGTTGTTTGATGTTCATCACCCCTTTAATGGCTACTCTATTTATAGTTGCTTCCTTTTCCAGAATCTTTCTTCTTCCTTGTTCGAAAACCCAAAAATAATACCTAGTTCACTTTATGATTTTTTTTATCATTCTTTAAGCAAAATTCGTGATGATTCTGTGCTAAAGAGTTCTTCACATTCGCCTTGTTCCGCTTCCGTGAGGTTTTGATCGTGTTTATTTTTGTATGGTGTTGTATACGGTCTGGTTGTTACAGTACATGTGGTACACGACCTATATTTGGATGTTCCTGTTTACATGTCCATTAAATAGCAATGCCGGCCTTTGGTTGATCGATGACCATAAGTCTGCTGTTGAGTATTCTTAGACTATTTGATTTCTTATTGCTTAACTTTCATCTGGATGATATACGTGTAAAGCATAGAATCAATCCCTTTCTTTCTCAATTCTGTGTTCATTTTAATTGTCACATGAATCCATTCTTATTAGTCGACTGCCTATGTCTTTCCTTCGCTAATCCTTATCTCTTCTCTTTACATGTACACTCTGGAGCAAAATGGGATCTTCATAAAGACCCCACGGCCCGAGCAGTCTCATTTGGAGACTATGCCATCGCTAGATTACGGAATCCACATATCATCCCCATTTATCCCCCTTTACTCCCTCTGAAATGCATCTGGGCGAAAAGGGAAGAGGGACAGGGCGAAATCTTGAATTTCGGCGCAAGCGTGCAGCTATAACGTCTTTTTTTTCTTCCATGCTCAGTTTATACAGAGGGCATTGAAATTCTGATGAATATTACATTAACTTGCTTCGTTATGTTGGTTTAGTTGCCTTTATTTGCTTGTGTGTTACTTGATAAATAATAAGCCTAACAATCGTCTATTTAGTCATGCTAAATTCCATCTATAACTAGTAATTCAGGGAGCTTAAGTGTAATGGGGATATAGGTAAAGAAGATGAAGAAGTGTCAAAATAATGCTGTCAAGTTTTAAAATAAAGAAGAGAGTTTAGAAAAGAAACTGGGAGTTAAAATTCGGTTAGGACACATTGAAGAAGCAACTTTATGTTTAGCTACCATTTATGAAGAATTAGAAGGATTATTAGGTCCAAGGAAGAAAGAGGTCCTGTTAACAAGGGATTAAATTCCGTAACACATTTTTTAGTTTAAATCACCCATCTTATAAATTAATTTTTACAACTTACACTTAACCTAATTAAATTTTAGTCCGGTCGGATTTAACCATTATTAATGGAATTTAGAGGATGCCTAATACCTTCCATCCAGGTTAGTTGAACCTGTACCTAGAATCATTTGGTTTCGTAGACTTTACAATAATATCAACTTTAGATTATTACTTTAATTAACCTTAGGTGCCCTATTTCACCGTAAATAATTAGGTGGAGACTCCCAACTTTAATTAACCCCGGAATTATCGGGATGTTATAAACTATTTTGACTTAGGTTAAAATAGGGTATAATAGGAGTCGTCAAAGTGCAGATGTAGGCCACCCTCTAGATCACGAACCTGCCGCTCACCCTGTGGATCACGAACTGGTGGATGTGGAAATGAAGGCCAGGGCACATAATCTGAAAAAGGGTCCGGCGAATACAGAGGTGTCTGTGAAGTCGACGGTCGGGAATAGGAAGTCGATGGGATATCTGTAGTCCCGGCCGGTAAGAACTTGGCGGGATCTCTGAAGTCGACGGAGCCTCATCACCTCTGCCAGCCCTACCACCTCTATGACGGCCACCAGCTCCTCGGCCACCACGACCATCTGCTGCCCCAGGTGGGGCACCGGGAACATGGTCATGGAGACGCTCAAAGTCATGTGCCTGTCTCATACCAGTCTCGACAAGCTCAATCATCCGTGCTGCATACTCTACCGTCTCGGGGGCCTCCGTACGGGCAGTGCTCTCATAGCGCATCGTCCGAACGGTCCGTACTTGCATATGTTTGCAAATATTAACAATTGACTAAATTTGTAAAGTAGTACATAACACGATGGTTTAAGTTTAAGACTAATAAAACTTACCAGCACCTCGTACGCTCCTGCGAGAGCTACATACCCCAGGCCATCCAGACGACGCCTAGAGGGATTGCCAATAATGATGCGAGTGATCCGCATGTACCACTCCATGTACACATGGATCGGAGTGTCATATCCGACCACCACTAGGCTCGTCATCCTCACATCCCAACTCTGGACCTGCTGCTGCATATGGAGTCGCCATAACGCTCGTCCCTCGCATAGTGGTCATACTCCCAAACCGTAGCCGCAGGTATATTCTGTACATACCCAAACTGTCGTAACACGCGGTCGGGCGCGTGATACTCAACGATATCCATATGTATCAATAGACACCGCGACATCCACATATGCTGACCAGCCCTACAAAACGCCAGCAGCTCATCCAAAATATGATCATACGACGTCCATATAAAAGCCTGTAAAAAGAATTGGACTGGTTAACAGTAAAAGACTAAAATAGTAGCTATGTGGTCTAGCGTGTGGATCCAAAATATGAACATACCATCTGCGCCGTCATGCGGTCTAGCTAATCCATAAACGGGATAAGGTTGTGGTGCGTCTCCGCACGTCGGCGTACGACTCGCGACCATCTCCGCGCATATGGCATTGGCACAGTAAGATAGTCAGCGGGAGGGTGAGCTGGTATGGGCTGAAAAGGTCTCAACCTAGTCCACACCCATATCTGATATAGTCATTTAAAAACATTTTATCAGTCGTCGTTTTAAAAAAATATATTTTGTGTTTAATTACACACACTTAAATATATTACCTGAAGGAGCGAGCAAAATGCAGGGACCTCTACCCTCGTGCCCATAGAACATCGGCAGAATCCTCGATACATGTAGCCCAGCACAGCAGCGCCCCAACTATAACATCCTATCTCGGCGAGATCGTCGATATACCGAAGATACCTCAAGCTCAAATGTGAACCCGAAGTGTTCAGGAATAACATGGCCCCGAATATGATGAGTAGGTATAGACGCGTGCGTTGGTCAACATCAGCCTGAGGCGTGTCCTCTCCAATCGGATGCTGCATGTTTGTGAGGCGCAAGTGAGCGTAAAGGGCCGACAATAAAAGCCGACTCTGGCCGGAAATATGACCATCCAGAGCCGCGAAACCGGTGAGCCTAGTCAACTCATCCCGGTAAGGTGGCAGCACAGGAGGCTCCTCAATATACAATGGGCGTCCATCAACCCGTAGCCCATAAATGACCTCCACATCCGGAAGGGTAATGGTAGCCTCACCGGTGCGGAGATGAAATGTGTGCGTCTCCGGTCGCCACCTCTCAATCAATGCCGTCACTAGCGACCTATCGTGCTGTACCCGACCAACTTCGACGCACCGGTAGATACCGCCCCAGCGTAGTATATCCAGGACACGAGGATGTGGGGGGCGATTAGCTAAGATCTCCCATGCTGAGTCCCCTAACCGGGTACGGACCTGAGACTCAGGTTGCAGGCCGGATGTCCATATATGTTGCAACCTATGCTCGGGCTGAAGATACAGTAACTCTCGGTCGAAGGGCCCCGGATCAAGAGGGTGGTGATCCATCTGTTTTACGCATTTTAAATCAATCATTAACAAGTAGTATTAATTATGTAATCTTTTATCAAAAATTTTATTAAGGATTGTGGTGACCTATCTGTTTTACGTATTTTAAATCAATCATTAACAAGTAATATTAGTTATGTAATCTTGTATGGAAAATTATATTAAGGGTTTTCAATCCTAAGCTACGGGTTATGAATCCTAAACTAAGGGTTTTCAATCCTAAAATATAAAGATTAAAAATAATAAGTCAAATAATTAACAATTAGTTAGCATACAATTAGTATAAATAATTAATATAAACAATTAACTAAACTAATCAAATAATTAACAAGTTATTATCATATATTTAATAAATAAACAATTAAGTAACTAATCAAAAAAATAATAAATTATTATCATATATTTAACAAATAAACAATTAATTAACTAATGAAACAATTAACAAATTATTAACAAATAAACGATTGCCTTAGCAAAAACTAAATAAATAATTAGCCAATCTAACAATTGAAATAGCTAGTCTAACAATTAATAAATACTTAAGTCGCTAATCGAACAATTAACAAATACCAAATAAACAAGCAATAAATAATTAACTAATTAATAATGGATAAATAAATTTTTTAAAAAAATAAAGGGGGCAATCCGCACCCACTGCCCAACAACGAGCAAAAAAAATGCGCAATCCACCACAGATCCCTCCCACCATACCTAAGGTAATAATATATTTATCAATGTAATAAAAAATTTGTAGTAAAATACCTAGAATGAAGGTGTTTTTGAGTTTTTAAAATGAGCTCCGCACCACTCTATTGCAAAATTTAACCTTAGAAACTTGTTCCTACACTTCAATATACCAAGAATATTGAGTTTTGGATTGAAAAACAACAACAAAATAGCGTTTTGAGGGTTGGGGACCACCTGAAATCGTCGTTGATGGCGGGGGTGTGGTGGGGGGTGAAACGGTCGGGATCTGTGGTGGGGAAGGAGGGGTCGGTTTTATGTTGACCTCCTTCACGCACGAATTTCGTGCGTGAAAGGCCCAAGTTGCATTTTTGCAGTTTGGTCCTTTTACGAACGAAATTCGTGCGTGAAACCTACTAATGTGTTTGTTTTTGTGCTATTGGTTCAACTTTTTTTTTTTGTGCTACAAAAGTCGCGGACTCCATATATGTGGAGTTTATTTTGGGGAAACAACGCGCGCCTCCTCACACAAAAATAATTATCCGCTCATACCCCCCCATTACTTTCGTACCTCCAGAAAAATCAAAATTATTTACCCGAGATGCCCTCAAATTATGATACCAACATGGTATATAAATATACTGAGATGGTATCATGAAAGACTGCTTCAGTCCTTCTTTTTAGTCCTCCATGATACCATCATGATATATAAATATACTGAGATGATATTATGGATGATTATGTTCATTTATTCAAAAGACACACTTTTCTCGGAAAAAAAAAACTTCTATGATATCATCATCTTATGTACATATATTGTGATGTTATCATGGAAAATTCTTCAATCCTTTAATGAGACACTCTTCAGGACCATGGGTACCATCATGGTATATACATATACTTAGATGGTATCATGAGGACTAAGAGAAGCACTTATTAGTCCTTCATGATACAATCACGACATATAAATATACGGTGTTAATGTCATGGAGGAAGGATTTCGAGCGAGAGGACACGTCAGGTAAATCGTTTTGGGCGAGGGGGTACGACGGGTAATAGTTTAGGAGGGGCATGGGGCGGTTAATTATTTTGTATTTTAGGGGTATTTGGGTTAGTTTTCCCTTTAGTTTTCCCTTTATTTTTGCCCTTGCCACTACTTAATGAAAATTTCCAAACCTGTTTCGCAGGGCATAATTTCTGTAACATTTTTATCTTCGAAAACTGAACTTTTGTCTCGCTCGGCAAAAATTATGTAGGAATTAAGCTATGCGGCATAAGTTTTGTAGTATTTTTCAGATGATGTTGAATGTCGAAAGTTTTGCGTTGTCCAACATAATTTGTGTGGATGTTATGATACATATGCCGAAGTTAAACGCAAACTATACCGATCAAAATTCAAAAATATGTCGTTTTTCATATTATGTTGAGTGTTAAAAGTTTTGCCTTGTCCGGCATAATTTGTGTGTTTGTTATGATACATATGTTGAAATTAAAAGTAAATGAAATCTAAATTATGCTGTGCCAAAAATATTGAATGACAAAATTAAAGACCACCCCGAAATAGGGGCATTTGTGCGAATGACCTGTTGGGAGATGAGGACTAGGGGTAATTTTTTTTAAGAATTTTTTTTTTGTAAATTGAGGTGTATTTTAAGTATTTTTCAGTTATGACATGTGTCGCACATTAAATGAACCTGCGTAGTGTAATTTCTAAGAAGAGGCCAAGCACAAAAATAATCTTGACACAGTTTTTTGAAAAAGAATGTGTAAAGGAAAATATCGGTACAACCTCAAGGAAAATATTAAAAGTAGCTATCATTTGTATCAGAGATGTACAACACCTGATCCATTTTCTAGTAAGAACATTATATGCATGAATACAATTGATTACACCAACGGATGACGTTTAAATCTATCTCAAAATAGAAAGTGTGCATTGTCGTCGCTATATAATTTATCTAACTATGAGTTTAGGCGAATCTCACAGGAAATAATATTAGAGCAATCAAGCTAGTGAGGAATTCTCACCAAACACTTTTCAATATTTGATTTTTGATTAAATAAAGATAAAAACTAACTAGAAAGCGGACAAAGTGATCAATAACATTCACAAACTAGGAAATCAAGGGATATGGACAATAGAGAATTATTTAATGTCAAGAACGATCCATTGCATATAATTAACTACCGCTAATTAATCATAGGTTAATTAGCTTTGAAACTCAATTCCCATTAGTGTCTTTTGACTACTTATTGAGCTTAGTTAGTTCTCTTGAATCAAACTAGAGGCATTAAGAACAATTAGGTTGTTTTTTTCCCTCCCCTTAGGAGCTCTGCCCCCCTCCCCTCCCCCCACGCCTCCCTATTTTTTTTTTTGCTCCCTTGATAACTCGAATGTATAACCTTCAGGTTGAAGAGTGCTTACCATCTAAGCAACCCCTCTTGTCATTCAATTTTAGGTCACACTTAGAATTATCCTATCACTAGGTCAAACCCATTAGATGGGGTTTAAAGTCTCAAATTGTGCTAATGAATTTAGCCCAATCTCTAATATCCTCTCTCGAGTTTAATTAAGAAAAATAGGGGATGTCCTGGGGTTGATCCCTCCCTTTGGAAAGCAATAAAAGCACAAGATTAATAAGATAAATATAGACTTATTCATTAACTAGCAAGTATTTAATTAATACAAAAGCAAAAAAACCCTAATGTTGTTTCTAAATACAATACTCAAATCTAAAATTTAAAACTACACCACTAAATATTCAATACAAAATAAGAAATTGAAGAAAGGTGTAAAAAGTGCTTATTAAAGGGTTTTCTATCTTCTCTTCTAATGGTGTAATTGATGAATCCTTGCTCACAAAACTTGAAAAATAAGCCAAAGATTACAATAATTCCGTCCATGTCTTTTTTTTATAGTTCCACAATTTTTCAACCAAAATATGATAAAAACAACATCAAATTTTAAGATTTATGTTTCCGACCACTTTTTGTGCCTCAATTCAGGTTTCTCATTTTCTTCAATTTTGTGTCTTTTCTTGTTTTTTCAAATTCAAAACTCTTCTTCAAATAAAACTTAAAATATACACAATAAGTTCGATATTTCTATCCTTTAACATAACAAAAACTCAAGTAAATAGCATGTTGAAAATGATTAAATACCAACTTAATTATAACCAGTCAACCCTAAAATCAGATTGATACCTACTTAATCTAAGTGTCAGTCCGAGAAACAACAAAGTATCAATCTTTAGACAAAGGGACAACTGATCACAAAGCAATATGATAAAAGAAAAGAATTGTGTATGCGATGGGCACCCCCATTGCCACCTTCGATAGCAACAACGCCACCAAAAAAGGATGAAACGTGGACCACGAATCTAACAAAAGTGAGAGTATGACCAAAACATAGACCAGGGGTGTCTTTATTTGTATCCTAGAACATCTCTACAGTATGATATGTCGTAACCGGATATAGCCTCGGCTTCGAAGGTATCACCAAAAAGTTACCTATTATACTACAAACTTATTTGCAATCTTCTAATGAATTATAATGTCAATGCCTGGAAATTATGTCAAAAACGACCATTGGACTTCTAAACTCGAGGTATTATTCTCGTGATAATGAGATAACTATTAAGCCTTTTTTCTCACTGAGTAAAGTTTCATATCATAATATGCTTGTCACAATTGAGTAGGCAGGTTAATGTTTCTTAGAAAATTTTGGAGAAAAGACATAAAATCACCCCTAAACTTGCATCGAAAAACTCCCTTCTTATTCCTTCTTTCCCTATATTTTCTTCTTTCTCATAGCAATGGCAGCTTACAGAGTGCCGCATATTTATGACAGATTTCTTTTCTAGTTATCAAATGTCCAACACATATACTCACCCTCCTGGGAAAAAATGGTGCTACTAACTAAACCCACATCTAACTAAAACCCACCGATCAATTTGATCTTTCTTTGTTCAAGTGTAAGATCTAAGACATCAAAGAAAGAAAAGGAGAATGGCATGAAAAAAGAAAATATACGCTTTGTACTTTTGTGTTTCTGGAATTGCAGAATTTTTGGGCAGATTGAGAAAAGAAATGAGTTGAGTTGATATGCAAAAATGGCTAATTTTGTTATTGGTTTTGGTGGGGGAGATTAACGAAGAGTTTTGAATTTTTTTAGGTTTTAGAGATGGCTTCAATGGCGGCAAGGGCGAGAATGGTGTTGAAGAGTTCTGCAAATTTAACCCAATATCAATAAAAACACACATGTTCTTCAAATATGTGCAAATTTCTTTCAATTTTTAAAGATTTCCCCATAGTGTTCCTATTTATCTATGCTTTGTGAATATGTGTATTTGGATTCTTTGAGTAATCAGGTGTGATTTTATGTGGTCTATATCTAATTAATCAATTTATTTCTCTCCAACATTTAGTCCAACAATGGTGATCATGACAATGGAGTGTAAATTGAATGGAATGAGGTTGTGGCAATGGAGAAGAAGGTACTATTGGAGAAGACAATAAATAAATAGAAGAAAAATTTAAAAGTTAAAGAAACAGTAGGACCCACAAATTTCTTTTTTTGGTGAATAACTAATTGTATATTACCAAGTAAGAAACTGTACAGCTCATATCAAAAACAGGCAGCTTGGACATCAAGCCCCAAACTTGCCTCATCTGCAACTACACTATCACCTATACTATTTGTTGTCTACTTGCTAAGGATAGAAATTAAGGTTCAGCATACAACCAGCCAACTTTGGCATCCTAGCAGCTCTATAATTGTCACGACCCAGCTAGGGGCCGCGACGGGTACCCGGGGCTAACCACCGAGCACCGCTCGTTCTATTACTCGTCTTACTTATTTAGTGCTCTTCTATCAATTTCATATTTAAATCATAAGAAAATCATCTTACATTTAAAAACGTAAATACTTTCATATACATATGCCTCTCGGCCATCAAAATAATATATATATATATATATATATATACATATACATAATGGCAACCTCGTGAGACCACATAACCCACACCGTGTATCTACGATCCTCTACTGGAGTACAAGACACATAGGGACAGGACCCCGTTAGGCCCAACATATACAAATGTACACAAAAGAGTCATCATAAGCACCTCCGGAACAAAGGAGTGCTCTCAATCAGCTAACAGCTCCTACGAGTCTGGCTTAAGCTCGCCTCCCTGTCTACCTGTGGGCATGAACACAGCGTCCAAAGAAAACTGACGTCAGTACGAACATTGTACTGAGTATGTAAGACAGGAATGAAATAAAAAATAATAGAAGAATCATGAGCCATAAGAGAAGGACATGACCTGCATGTGTGTCATAGGCAAATACATTCCTTACATATATCATATTTTACATATTCATGATACATATGACGTCACATCACACATGTCATCACATATATCATGTCACGACCCAACCCCGTGGGCCGCGACCAGTGCCCTAGCTGGGCACCTATACGCACCCGATACCCGAATTAGCATATTATCAGAATAATAATATAGTAATAACATTAGTGGATGCTACAGAATTTAACAGAAGAGCAGACTTGGCACACAGAAGCCGATAAGGCTATCATAAAACAAAACATCTGAAACATATGTACAGAACCCACACAGATGTATCCACAGACCTCTACGGAACATATCATAATCATAAGACGGGACAGGGCCCCGTCATACCCTGAACAAAGTACATATCCAGATAGCGGTGACAGACTGTACCAAAAGATGGGCTCTGTAGAAGAGAGCGCCCCAAAACAGCAGAAATGGGATCCTAAACGTGCGGATCAGCAAACCTGTCGTCTGTACCTGCGCGGCATGAAAACGCAGCCCCCGAAGAAAGGGGGTCAGTACGAAATATGTACTGAATATGTAAAGCGGAATCACAGAAGTCAAATCATAATGGTTACAGAAAATGAGTACAGAATCCAGAGTGTCAAATGCATATTTCCAAAACAGACAGAATGCGTACAGAAACATATGTCATATCATATCATATCCGGTCCCTGCCACGGGACTCGGCAGACAGAATGTGGCCACCCTCCCGACGCTGGTGCCACTATACAGAAGGATCAGAAAAAGGGGCGTGGCCCCGTATCATAAAATGTCATATCAAAATGGCCATAACAGATCAGATCAGAATAGGCGGACATGGCACATCATACTCCACAGACCCATGTACGCGTATACCTGCCCCCTCACATCGGGACGTAGCAAACAATGCAGAGAATTACGCTTGACAACATATCCTGGCCCGGGCTCAGTGTGGGAAACATTGGGACATCCACGAATGGAGTAGTGAGAGACTAATGCAATTTAAAAATATCATAAGTGTTTTCAAAGACTCGATGAAGCGTAGCAAAGACAAACAAATCAAATGGAGTCGGACGAAATCATATTAAATGTATTCGGGATATCATAATAAATTACAGAAGTATAACTTTCCCGAAGTCATTCCGAGTGTCAAAATAATTTATAATATTTAACAGAATATTTAAAATAATATTCGTTAAGTGATTAGTAGGGTAATTAAAACATTTCTTTCAAAAATCGCTTAAAAAGGAAGCTTTAGCATATTAGGGGCAAAACCGTAAATAGCGGGCCCGCCTTGGGACAAACAAGACGGCGGGCTCAAATTGTGCCCTCTAAGCATATAGTATCACCTAAAAAGGTTATACAGACATTCTATGACTTTCTGAATCATTTAGAGCAAAATTGCATAATTTCAGAAAAAACGTATCAAAATGGTTCAATTCTACTGAAGGAAAAACTGAAATTTTGTCTTGCGGATTCCGAGGGCCAAGAGGTCCTTCGAGGCCCGGATCCGACCCTAACACACTAGGGGCATGCCAAGGGAAGAATTGGGTTTGCTTTACATACCTTTCACGCTCCTTAATCCTTTCCAAACTCACTTCCCGTTTCGTCGAAAAACTGCAATTGGTCAAGTTTACCAATTGCAAGCTATGAATACCAAAGTTCCAACTTAATGCATATTTGGCTACCGAAATTTCGGCAGCACTTCCCCTATACATATAGCACCCCGAGAATTCAACTCGGCTATAATTCATCAACAACAACCCAAACGACAACATCAATAGCAACAATAAACATTAAAAATACAAATATCCTTCAACTAGTCATTTTTCTCACAAGTTGACATAATCTTCAATTCAACCCAAACTTTCGAACTAACATCATGATTTCACATCCATTATCACTCAAGATCATCACAATATAGATTTAGAGACATTTCATATCATTTTCCTTAAGATATACACTCGATATACATAATATACAACTTTCCGCCAAAATCATAACTTATGCAAAACACCAAATCTTTGGCATACAACTTCATAACAAATTTCCAACTTCCAAATTCATCAATGATCATCTTAATTCACAACCAAACAACTTCGTTTCCTTAATGTCGGAAAATCATACTAAAACGACATAAGTGTTTACATTCCAATTCAATACAAACTTATATCATTCTAACTTCATTTCCATGCCAAGCATTACAACAACACTCCAATACACTAAACAAACTTAATCCATTTCATTCCCAAGCCAAATATACCACACGGCCATATGCTTATTTTTCCATATCAACTAAATTCATCCAACTTTCAATTCCCATATGCATTTCATCACAATTACAACTAGAATATAACATAAATTCAACACAACTTAGCTATACAACATATATATACACACGGCTACAAGCCATATACCAAACCCACATTGCAAACTTTCATTTTTCCATACAATCAACACATTTTTATATACTACAACACAATCAAAACTTCATAACACAATAAAAAGGTAGAAATTCTTACCTTTTCTTCAAGTTTTCTTCACTTGGAGATGTAGTCACTTTGATGATTCTAATGCTCCCCACTCCAATCCAACTATACCAAGTTACAAAGGAACCTTCACTTAGGAGGAAATCAACAAGAATTGAATTTTTAAGACAAGATTTTTGCTAGCCAATTTTTCATGGCAAACCCGAAACCCTCTATCTTCTTGCTCTATTTTTTTTTTGTTCTTGTTTATCATCTTTGTTGACTTGTCTTGATATTATCCTAACATATACTAGTTGATCACATGACTAGCACATGATCAACTAGGTGGGTTTGGGCCAAATTAAATGGCTTGGCCGGCCACCCCTACTCTCTTTGGGCCTCAATTTGTTTCACATTTTACAAGCCCAATAACTTGTGAATCATATTTTGTAATTCCCGAAACTAATTTCCAAAATTCCAAAATTACCCTTAGCCTTGTCCCACACTTTCATGACTCTATTTTTTCATGCATAACTCTTATGTTCAACAAAATATCAAATTTGACCCCATATCTCAAGAATCCATTATTTATCAATTTTTTTCCAAACGTGTGAAAACACGGGATATAACATATCATCACATCGTAATCCGCATCGTTAACCCGCGTCCGGGTAACCATCATATGCCGCCCACTAGTGGTGATCATGCCCGGCCCTCTAGGCTCGGTGTAAACATAGCAGTCTGCCTTAGCGGTGACATGCCCGGCCATCTAGGCACGGTGGAATCATATGCAGCCCGCCTTAGCGGTGACATGCCCGGCCATCTACGCACGGTGGAATCATATGCAGCCCGCCTTAGCGGTGACATGCCCGACCATCTAGGCACGGTGAAATCATATGCAGCCCATCTTAGCGGTGACATGCCCGGCCATATTGGCACGGTGGAATCACATCGTCATATAGTCAATCATAACCCATCATTATTACACACCTCATGAACATATTATAATCTTATCATAGCTTGACATTTTCATACATAACATAGGCATATTATAAGCTAGCATTATTGATCATCTTGTAGACATACCATGACTTTGCATCATTTCACATTTAGCATTAGGAGCATACGTTAGACTTTAAAGACAACCATGGCTATGTCGGGGTGACGTAAGGTCGTAAACCCCCGATTATATTATGAACATTTATGAGTACTTTGCCTCACCTTGAAGGAAATAGTGCATAAGGTGAGTGTTAACAATAATGACATCATCAGCGTTATGGGATCATCATATCCTGAACTATCAAATCTCTATACTTTAATTCATCATCATCATTAGCATGCTCGTATGTAGTTTAGTATATTTAAGGACTCATAAACTCCATCATATAAGAGGATCATGGAAAGCTTGAAAGATTCATGCCTTTGAAAGAAGGGATAAGCCTTACATACCTTTGTCGTTTACTAATCTATCGCTTGCTTGTTCTCCTTTAGTGCATACGTTCTACCTTCAAGAGAATTCGTATCGACATTAGCTAACAATTATAAGAACGACTTACTAACGCTAGAGAAAATTGGATAGCATTTCCTTCGTTTATACAACTCTTCCCATATTCTATATCAACTCTCAAACGTTCATAACAACATTCTCAATATGATAGACAACACTCATCATTCGTTTACAATATCCGTATTTCACAATTTGTCTTCAATTTCTCCATAATCATGGCCATGGTTCATTGTTGCATTTTTCTCACATAGGATACTTATTCCATGTTCTAAATGTCATTCATAACATTTTTATAATCACAAATTATCAATGATCATGGCTCAATTCAAACCTTTACTCAACAATGCTACTACTCACACTTTCATGACCCATTTCTTACATCTTTCTATAATTCAAGTGTTTCAACTCTTCCATACCCTAAATAACATGTAAATGTCATAAAACTTACCTTAGATGTTGTAGGAACAAGCCTTGAGTGGTATTACTCTTCTTGCACCAAAACACTAGTTTACTTCTCTTGAAATTTCTTAACTTGGATGAACTTTGATGAGTTTCCCACACTTAGTTTTGTTGATTTGATGAATTTGATCATCCATTTCTCATGAGTTCTTGCATATGAAATGTGTGGAAGTTTCTATAGAAGTCTTGAGTTGTGGAGAATGAAAAATGAAATAAATGAACTTGGGTCTCTTATTTAAAACTTGAAATCTGATTCTAAATGAACAGTAGTTGAAAGAGCACAGTGGTCGTAAACTCGGTTTACGGTCCGTATTCTAGAATACGGGCCGTATTGCATGGGCTTATTTAAGCATAACAGAACCAGAAAGGTAGGCTGAGGACATGGTGATTTAGGAACTCAGTTTACGGGCCGTATTTCAGTTTACGATCCGTATTATAAGTCGTATTTAACCATTCAAGTCTTTGGCAGAAAGTTGAAGTTTTGGAATGTTGAAAGACAACAAGGTAGTTTACGGGCCGTATACCACTTTACGGTCCGTCTTTCATCGACGAGACCAAAGTGCAAATCTGCAACTTTTCACATTTTCAAAACCTATAAATAGTCGTTGGGCTCATAACCTACCTCTTATTCCCATTGCCTTTGAAATCTTACTTAGGGTCATCAAACGTCATTCCCTTCTGATTAAAACATCGTATACTCATATTCTTCGTTAGTCTATTCACTGTACGAGATTGGAAGTTTCCGAGGTGTAACATTCTTCCCCCTTTTTGAAACATTCGTCCTCGAATGTTAAACACTCGGGATTCTATGAAAATTTTGCCAGATTTGCCTCACAGGGCCACGATATTTTAGCAATATATCTATGGCCACATACGACCAAAAGCATAAAAATAAAGTGTCCATACCTTATATTGTTGACGTTTCATCTTAGACCTCTCCTGGGGGTTGAAATAAATGTGGGTACTTGGATTTCATACTCTCTTCTGCCTCCCAAGTCATTTCTTCCCGGTTATTATTTCGCCACAAGACTTTAACTGAAGCTACCTCTTTATTTCGAAGTCTTCGCACTTGCCTGTCTAGAATAGCAATAGGCACTTCTTCATAGGTTAGCTTTTCTGTCACTTGCACATCATCTATCGGGACAATTTTTGTGGGATCTCCAATACACTTGCGGAGCGTCGAAACACGGAAGACTGGATGGACTGATTCAAGCTCCGAAGGCAAGTCCAATTCATAGGCGACATAACCCACCTTGCGGATAATTTTATAGGGTCCAATGTATCTAGGACTTAACTTCCCATTCTTGCCAAACCTCATCACCTCTTTCATTGGTGACACTTTCAAAAATACCCAATCGTCAACCTGAAATTCCAAGTCTCGTCGGCAGTTGTCCGCATAAGACTTTTGGCGACTTTGTGCTGTCAACAATCGATCTCGGATCACCTTAACTTTTTCTACCGCTTGCTGAATCAATTCAGGGTCTATTAGTTGTACTTCACCTACTTCAAACCATACAATTGGAGATCTACACTTCCTTCCATAAAATACTTCATACGGAGCCATTTGAATACTTGAATGATAGCTATTGTTGTATGCAAATTCAATAAGGGGTAAGTGATCATCCCAACTACCACCGAAATCCAGCACACATGCTCGTAGCATATCTTCCACGGTTTGAATAGTATGTTCGGCTTGTCCATCAATCTGTGGATGAAATGTCGTGCTAAGCTTCACTTGGGTACCTAGACATTCTTGAAAGGACTTCCAGAACTTGGTTGTAAACTGTGCTCCTCTATCTGTGATAATAGATAATGGGATACCATGAAGTCGCACAATTTCCTTGAGATACAACATCACATAATCTTCTGCTGTGTATGTAGTTCTGACTGGAAGAAAATGAGCTGCCTTTGTGAGTCTGTCCACGATCACCCATATAGAATCATACCTGCCTCGAGAACGGGGTAATCCCACGATAAAATCTATATTGATCACCTCCCATTTCCAAGTAGGAATCTCCATTGCTTGCAATAAGCCTCCTGGATTTTGATGTTCGATCTTTACCTGTTGGCAATTTGGACATTGGGCTACAAATTCTGCTATATCTCTCTTCATGCCGTCCCACCAATATATCAATTTAAGATCATGATACATCTTGTTTGCACCAGGGTGAACAGAATACCGAGAGTAATGGGCTTCTTCTAGAATTCGTTGACGCAATTCTGCCACATTTGGCACACATAGCCTGCCTCGGTACCTAAGAATCCCATCCATGGAAACTTCAAATGGAGACTTCTCTTTGTCATGAAACGTGTCTCTGGAATGGCACAATTTAGGATCTTCAGACTGACGCTCCTTCACTTTCATATTCAGGGATGAAACTGTAGGATCATTAATGCCAATCCCTGCACTACCCGAATCAATTACACGCACTCCAAGATTTGCCAATTGGTGGAGCTCGTGAACTATCTCTTTCTTTTCCGGTGGAACTTCACATAGACTGCCCATTGATCGGCGGCTAAGCGCATCGGCTACTACATTCGCCTTTCCGAGGTGGTACAAAATATTCACATCATAGTCTTTCAATAATTCTAACCACCGCCTCTGTCGCAGATTTAACTCCTTCTGTTTGAAAATATATTGAAGACTCTTGTGATCTGTGTAAATGTCAACGTACACACCATACAAGTAATGTCTCGACATTTTCAAGGCATGAATGACCACAGCCAATTCGAGATCATGAGTTGGATAGTTCTTTTCATGTTTCCGCAGTTGTCTCGAAGCATAAGCAATAACTCTACCATGCTGCATCAATACGCATCCCAACCCAACACCAGAAGCATCACAATACACGACATAACCATCTAACCCTTCCGAAAGTGTTAAGACCGGGGCTGAGGTGAATCTATCATTCAACTCTTGGAAATTTCGCTCATACGCATCATTCCATTGGAATTTAGCTGACTTCTGGGTTAGCTTCGTCAATGGGACGGAAATAGATGAGAAGCCCTCTACGAATCTTCTATAATAACCTGCCAATCCCAGAAAACTACGAACTTCTGTAGGCGTTGTAGGCCTTGGCCAAGTCTTCACAGCTTCAATCTTCTGAGTGTCAACTCGAATGCCATCGTCTGAAATAACATGGCCCAGAAATGTTACAGAATTTAGCCAAAACTCGCACTTTGAAAATTTTGCATATAATTCTCGAGCTCGAAGAATTCCAAGTACAATACGCAAGTGATCTGCATGTTCTGATTCTGTGCGAGAATACACCAGAATATCATCAATGAATATTATCACGAATAAATCCAAGAGTGGCCTGAATACATTATTCATCAAATTCATAAACAAGGCCGGAGCGTTAGTCAACCCAAACGACATCACCCGGAATTCATAGTGGCCATATCTCGTTTTGAAAGCTGTTTTGGGAATATCTTCCTCTCTAACTCTCACTTGATGATAACCCGACCTCAAGTCTATTTTAGAAAACCACTTGGCGCCCTGTATTTGATCAAATAAATCATCAATCCTTGGGAGAGGATATTTGTTCTTTATCGTCACTTTGTTCAATTGCCTGTAATCGATACACATCCGTAGAGATCCGTCTTTCTTTCTCACGAACAAGACTGGTGCTCCCCAAAGTGATGAACTGGGTCTAATAAACCCCTTCCCAAGAAAATCTTTCAACTGTGCTTATAGCTCTTTCAGTTCTGCCGGAGCTATTCGATAAGGAGGAATAGAAATAGGCTTGGTGTCCGACAACACATCAATAGCAAAATCTTGGTGTCCGACAACACATCAATAGCAAAATCAATCTCTCTTTCTGGAGGAAGACCTGGAAGTTCTTCCGGGAACACATCCGAAAATTCATTCACTATCGGAACTGATTGGAAAGTTGGCGACTTTGCCTCGGTGTCATGAACTCGGACTAGATGATAAATATAGCCCTTATCTATCATCTTCATTACCTTAAGGTAGGAAATAAACCTACCTCTTAGAGTTGCCGTATTACCTTTCCATTCAAGTACGGGCTCTCCCGGAAATTGGAATCGAACTACTTTCAATCGACAGTCAACATTAGCATAACACGAGGCCAACCAATCCATACCCATAATTACATTGAAATCTAACATTTCCAACTCAACCAAATCAGCCTTGGTCTGGCGATCACATATCACAATTACATAGTTTTTATACACCTGTCTAGCTATCATGGGATCACTAACCGGAGTGGATACCTCAAAAGGTTTGATTGGCTCAGGTTTCACCCCAATACAACTAGCAACATATGGAGTAATATAAGAGAATGTAGAACCCGGATCTATCAATGCATACACATCATGGGAAAATATAGACAATGTACCTATAACTACATCCGGGGAGGACTCAAGATCTTGCCGTCCGGCTAAAGCATATACACGGGGCTGAGTAGCACCTGAAGTAGATTCTGCCCTTCTACCTCTACCTCGACCTGCTGACATCTGAGGAGTCTGCCCTACCGGGCGCACTGAGGAAGAACCAGCTGCTGAACCCCAACTCTACCACTCATCGCGGGCAATCCCTCATCATGTGCCCAACCTGGCCACAAGTATAGCAAGCATCCGAACCCTAGCGACACTGTCCGAATGTAATTTACCGTACTGGCTGCATCGCGGTACTGCGGGTCTCCTCTGACTATAATCTTCCCTGAACTGGGAATCTGATGCCCTCGAACTCTGGCCCTGTCCTGAACGGAATGAGCAATCAAATCTCCTACCTGCGAATCGAGGAGGTGCACTCGTCACCGACTGGCCTGAGTACCTAGAATATGTCTGTCTTGATCCCCCTCTATAATCACTGCCTGCTCCCATAGATCTGGCCCTCTTGCTTTGCCTTCTGTCACTATCACGATCACTTCTTTGTGGTTGTTGTCGCCTCTCTAGATTCTAGGCATGGGCTTGTATACGGGAAATGTCCATCCCATCTTGCAATGAAGCTGTCAAACAATCTTTGAACAAATGTGGCCCCAATCCACTCACAAATCTATGTACACGATCTCCCATGTCGGCCACCATAGTCGGGGCATATCTAGCCAAAGAATTAAATTGCATGTTATACTCCCGGGCACTCATATTTCCTTGCCTCAAATTTAAAAATCTATCCGCTCTAGCTCGGCGGACCTCGGGTGGCAAATAGTGACGGATAAAAGCATCTACAAATTCTTGCCATACAGGTGGAGGCGCATTCTCTTGTCTCGATGCTATCCAATTATTATACGACAATACCGCCACATCTCAAAGTCTATAAGAGGCCAACTCCACGGATTCAGTCTCAGAGGCATGAATAATCTTTAGGGTCCTCAACATCTCATCAATAAAGCCTTGCGGATCTTCATCCAGCTTCGACTTGAAGAACTCCGGAGGATTTAAAGTCATGAAATCACGGGCTCTAGTACTGGCTCACCGATCACTTGGGCCCGCATTTTGCCACTGTGCGTGGGCGGCAACCAACTGTGTCAATAACTAAATGGCCTCGGTCACTTGTTGACCCGAAGCACCCGGTGGAGGAATTGGAGCTGGAGCTCCTCCTTGTTCCTCCACATTAGGCGGGGTAGAGGAAGTATTAGATGGAGCCTTATTATGCGATTCACCCTCTTCAATATTCATCGGAGGCTCTCTTTCTACCCGCCTCTTTGTCGTAGTCTTGCCCTTCTGGGCGGCTGTAGCTTTTCCCTTTAGCGGCATTTCTGGAATCACAACACACTATTAGGGAGGATAAAATCTTATACATGGCTCTATCGCACGATCTCATAAGAAGAAAGATGGTCATTTTTTCTAAATGCCCTGTAACTTCTTGTTTATTGATGTGGCGCGCAACACACCATAAACAAGACTCTACTAGACACGGCTCGTAGGCACTTCCTAGGACTGAACCGCTCTGATACCACTTTTGTCACGACCCAGCTAGGGGCCGCGACGGGTACCCGGGGCTAACCACCGAGCACCCCTCGTTCTATTTCTCATCATGTCTATTTCGTGCTCTTTTATCACATTTATACTCAAATCGTAAGAAAATCATATTTCATATGTATATAAAAGTATTTATGCTTCCATATGAAATATGATTTTCCTACGATTCGAGCACATATGTGATAAAAGAGCACTAAATGGGCATGATGAGAAATAGAACGAGGGGTGCTTGGTGGTTAGCCCCGGGTACCCGTCGCGGCCCCTAGCTGGGTCGTGACAATAATGCACCTCTTGAATAATGTTTCTAGTAACCTGCTCAGGTGTTCTATGTTCTTCCTTGAAAACTCTAGCATTCATCTCCTTCCACACATAGTAGACAACCCCAGCCAGTGCCATCCTGTAGACTTCTTGAGTTGGAGCCTTTCCCTTTGCATACTGAATGGCCTAGTGCACTTCATATTTCCAGCCCATAACAGGTCTTGTAATGCTTTGCCATACCAGCAACTTCTCCTAGATCTCTATGGCATATGCACACTTGAATAGCATATGGTCTATATCTTCAGTTTTCACAATGCACAAAGGTCACATAGGATCATCCAAGTTTGCCCAACAAGCAATCCTATCTTTTGTCTGGAGTCTCCTATTCAAAGCAAGATACAGTATGAATAGCCATTTAGGGAGTCCAGAGTTATTGCATAATAATCTCCTCCAAACCACTTTAGGATAGTCCCCTCTCAGAGCTTTGTAGAACCATTTGATAGAGTAGGATTCCATTCCAGCCATCATATTCTCAGAACATCCAGTTTGGTCAAACAACCATGTTGCTTTGAGTATCTTTTTGACCATCCAAGATACTTTTGCAACCTTTGTGTTCCAAATTTCTCCAGTTTTTACATAGTAGGTGTGAATCCATTTTACCCATAATGTGTCTTTTTTCCTGCAAATGTTCCAAAGCATCTTTCTAATAGCAGCCTGATTCCATGTATATATGTCTAGAATGTTCAGTCCTCCAGCTACTCTAAGCAAGCATAATCTCTCCCAAGCTATAAGTGTTTTATTGGACCCAGATACATCTCCTGTCCACAAAAAGGTTCTGCATGTAGACTTAACCAATTCAATCATTATTTTAGGTAATACAAAAGCTTGGGACCAAAACTCCTGGATAGAAAACAGGACAGATTTCACCAGTTATGCCCTTCCACAATAGGACAGAGATTTTGTAATCCAGAATTGAATTCTGGTCAGCATCTTATCAGTAAGTGGTTTACATTGAAGAATAGACAACCTCTTTGCACTAAGAGAGATGCCCAAATACCTGAAGGGTAGGTCCCCTTGGGTGAAACCCAAGCATTATAAAATAGACTGGTGCAACTCTAGTTTTACCCCTCCAAAATAAATGGAGCTTTTATCAATGTTTGCCACCAGCCCAGATGAACTAGAGAACCTCTGGAAACTTTGAAATAATAGTTGCACTGATTGCAGCTCTCCTTTGCAAAATAGTAGCAAGTCATCAGCAAAGCCTAGTTGTATAACTTGAAGCTTCTTACACCTGGGGTGGAATAGAAACTGTGGCTGATGGATCAGGTCTTTGAGAATTCTAGTCAAATATTCCATTGCAAGAACAAACAAGAAAGGAGACAAGGGATCACCCTGTCTAAGCCCTTTCTTGGCATGGAAAGGAGGCATTGGATTCCCATTTATGATGACTGAGTAAGTTATTGTGCTCATACATATCATGATCCACTTAATAAAGCATCTAGGGAACTGCAAGCACTCCAGAACTGCTCAATATAACACCATTCCACAGAATCATAGGCCTTCCGCATATCTATCTTTAGCATACATTTAGGACTAATACTCTCCCTACCATACCCCTTTACTAACTCATGACTAAGGATAATATTGTCTGTTATCAATCTCCCAGGGACAAAAGCAGATTGGCACTGATCTACTAAGCTATCCATGACTGGCTGCATTCTCATTGTCAAAATTTTAGATATCAATTTGTAAAGTAATGTGCAACAGGAAATGGGTCTAAACTCAGTGACTCTGGAAAGGTTAGCAACTTTAGGGATAAGAGTAATGGTAGTACAGTTTGTTGGTGCATACAGCTCACCTTGTTCAAAGAAGTGCAGTACTGCGCTGGTGACATCTTGACCAATTATAGGCCATGATTTCTTCAAGAAATGGGCATTAAACCCATCACAACCAGGAGCCTTTTGGTCATCAATACTCATAAGGGCCTGGTACACTTCCTCCTTTATGACAGGAACAATCAGTTGTAATTGTTGCTCTTTAGTAAGACAGTTTCCATTTTGCATTATTCATAGATCAATGGCAGGCAGCTGATCAACTGAGGTACCTAGAAGTTCTTTGTAAAAGTTCATGATCTCCTCCTCAATTTGATCTGGATGCTGCAACGGCTGGCCTTGGCTGTTAATGAGGCATTTGATAGTGTTCTGGCTTGTCTATTCTTTAATGATACAAAGAAATAAGTAGAATTCTCATCACCAAGCTGGAGCCATTTAACTCTAGATTTCTGCTTCAATATGCTCTCCTCCACTAGACTCCATTTTTCAAGATCCAGTTTGAGGGACTTTTCTGTCTGGAATAGTTCAGTTGGATGGTTATGGTCCCTCATCTATATTTAAAAATCAACAAGCAATTGCCTACATTCTTGAACTTTTTCATCCATTTTCCCCAGCTCAGTATGATTAAGCTTTTTCAGACTCTGTTTCACCATCTTCAGTTTCCACCATATAGCACCCATATACTTGTATCTTGTAAGGATGTCCCAGGTAGTTTTAACAGTAGGAAGAAACTCATCAAGAGATGCCAAGCAATTTAAGAATCTAAATGGTTTAGGCCCATGTTTGCTTCTTGTATCAAAATTGATGCTAAGGGGTGTATGATCTGAGCAGCCTGGATCCATCACCACAACCTTATTTTGGGAAAGTTGAAGCAACCATTCAGCATTCACCAATGCTATATCAATTCTACTGTAGACCTGCCTATTTGTTCATGTATACCACCTGCCCACAACCTTTAGATCAGTCATATTTGTATCCTACAAAAAATTGTTAAAATCTCTTACTTCATTTTCTTGGACAGCACTGCCAAACTGCCTATCCTCCAGGTCAGTAATAGTATTGAAATCTCCTATAGCAAGCCAGGGTCCTTGGACAGAGTTGTTATACTTGTTAGTTCATTCCACAGTGCCCTTCTATCCTCTATTATGTGCAGGCCATAGATAGCAATCATATAGAACTTAATATTGAGATTTGTCATAGTAACCAGTCCATGGACTATTTGAATGCTCATACTTACTAGATCAAGATCAAGCTTATTTGCATCCCAAATCACCCATATTTTACCTTTTGGATTAAAACTGTAGTTTGCACACTATTTCCAATTTGGAGCTAACTTGCTGATAACCAGGCTGGCTTTTTGCTCCTTCACTCTATTCTCCAGTATTGCTATGATTCCTACCTCATTATTGTTTATGAACTTCTTTACTTATTTTAGCTTATAGACTTTATTTACACCCCTAACATTCTATGATATGATCTTCATTGATTCTTAGTATTTTTTGTTGTACCCCCATCCACCTCCACCTGGTTCTCAAGGAGTAGACTAAACACATTTGCCATGTCTACACCTGCTCTCTTCTTTGGGCTAGTCAGTCCACTCTTTGCTGCTGTTCTGGCTTTGACAGTTTCCCATTATGCAGCTGGGGCAGTGGTTCCTGGTTTTGATGCTACTTTAGGATTAGGCTGAGTAACTTGTCTGGTAGTACTACCATTGGTTTTGTGCCCTTCTCTTGTTTCTTCTTTGCAGGAGGGGCACTTGGGCCTGGGTCCCATTTTTTTCCTTTTTGCTGTTTTAGTTGTTTGGAGGTGCTGGGTTCACTAACATTAATAGCAGAAGCAACATTTTGCTGGTTCCCAGGGATAGAAGCCTGAATCACACCCCCCTGCTCCCCTTGTTTTTGGTGCTACTCCTTCTTTTGTTTCCCTTGTATTTGATGACGTGTCACTGGTGGAGGATCAGGTTTCACCTCCTGCACCACAGGTCTGCATATATGCCGGACTTGAAGACAGACTTGGCAATATTCTGGCACCCAATCGTACTTTATCTTCTGCACAAAAATCTTTCCAGTATGATCTCTCACTTTGATAGTTTAGGGAAGTGTTTTGGTGACATCCATTTCCACTAGGAGCCCTGCATAGGATATCCTATCAATATTTGTAGTGCATTCATCCGCATACATTGGAACATCAAGACCACTTCCTATACGACTTAAAATTTCTTCAGTCCAGCAACTCAAGGAGAAATGATGCAATTGAACCCAAATAGGGATGGTTTGTAAAACTTCAGTATCAAAATCAAAATTTGGGGTCCATGGTTTGACAATAATAGGTTTACTTCGCAGGGTATATGGACCCGAGAACAATACCTCATCTCTATCCTCAGAAAAAGTAAACTTAATAACAAAGTAACCATCATTGTGGTAGTAGATTCGGGGCTTGGATGCAAAATTCCACTAGCTTGAAATAAATCGATCTAAAGCCCCAGTGGTAGGAGAATCACCCACTACATAGAGAATGATTGCATTTGTCTACTGGGCTACACCTTTTTCCACTTCCTCTTTATCGAGTTGGATGATTTTCTCACTGTCACAGATCATCGGAGAAACATATTTTAGAGTCATACCTCAAGCAGCAAGGTTTTGTCCGGTGAATAGCTTGGCCCATTCCTTTCTTGGTTGGTCGTGCCCTACCTCTGGTGATTCCTGATTGTCAGGAGTTGGAATATCCTTCCCATCCTCCGACGTTGATTCCACCATTAGTTGAGTTTCGATTTGTGCTGTTACTTCTGTCCATGCACTCCCCATGGTTTTGCTCTAATTTGATCCCTAAGTGGTCTCCTTTCCCACCACACTCGTGGCGGCGCTGCTACCAGAGTGACTTCCCTTCCCCACCGTCTTTCCATTTGAGTTCCTCAATGGGGGGCAATTCTCAGGTAGCTGCCCTATTAGAGTGTTAGGGTTTACATCCACTCGTTGATTGGTGTCCCCTTTCTTCCCAATAGTCTCTGGAATTTGTTGCGCGTCCTTTGTAGGTCTTCCCCTAGCCATTTTCCAGTAAAGGCGCACGTTAGCGCTACAATGCGCTGAGAGAGAAACTCAATAGATGGGTTAAAAATACTCGAATGACATTAGTAGTCTCCCCACAAATTTCATTTGTCTCAAAATAAAAAAAAATGGTATAATTAAAAAATATATATTAATATATCAAGAAAATAATATTAAGAGTATTAATTATATTGTGCCCTATAAAAAAATGACATGTGTATGATTTTTGTCATTTTAAAACCTTTTTTCTCCTCTCACTCCCTTCTTGGAAGGTGAGTGAACTCTCTCTGCCACGTCACCTCATAGGGGGATATTTAATACACTATCGACAACTATAGGAAGGTATTTAAACGCTCATAAAGTTAGGCCCCATTTTTCCATAGATACCAAAAAAAATTCACTTTTTTTTTTGGAAGTTTGGAGTTGGAGTTGTATTTGGCCATAGTTTTTGAAATTGTAGTTTTTGGTGAAATGTAGTTGTAAAAAGGTGAAAAAAGTGATTTTTTTAAAAAAAACAAGTTTTTTGAATTTTTGCTATTCCGGAATACAACTTCAAGTTGTATTCGGATTTTTCATGGCCAAACGCTGATTCCGGAAAAAAGTGGAAAAAAAAATTCGGAAAAAAGTGAATAATTTTTATGGCCAAACGGCTACTTAAATTGTTAATGTGAGTTTTCGAGACAAGTTAAGGGGTAATTTTATGTTTTCTCTAAATTTTGGGCTATTTTTCTTTGTTAGAAATTGTCTAACTTGAAGCATTAGTTAGGAAGTAATTATGGGGATCCACGCAGTAACTTGGTTGCACGTACACTTATTCAGTGAAGAAAAGTGGCCTAAAACGAAAACCTTAATGACATAACTTAAACTTATTTAATCACAGACATAGTGCCTCTCGCTTCATAACAAACAAATCTATTAACAATATTTATTTATACTGACGGTGGTTATTTTAAGTGAATGAGATTTTAGCTTTGTGTTTACAATACACTATCTTGGATCTTATGTTAAAATTTTATTTGCTAATATAAAAATTTGAATAGTTTAATATAAACTCCTAAAATATTACGCAAAGTTCGATAGAAAATTGAAAGAGTTTAAGTTTGGCGCAATGTCAATGTACTAATCTTTTTACACTATCAGATAATTTTAGAGATAAAGTTAATTATTTTAAGTTTTAAAAATTGTCATTATAATTAAAAAACATTAAAGACAATAATAATCTTAATTGTACTATAATCATATTTATTTTCTACTTTTAAATGTATTTCATTTCTCAGTCGATCTTCTTCTCTTCTTCTCTCTTTGATGTTGGCAACGTCATAGCCACGGCAAAAAAGGGCTCTGTGCTTTTTATTTCATAGATTCCTTTTAGAAACTTCAATTCATGTCGTTTTCTTGTTTCATGAAAACCTAATTCATATAGGTTGAAAGAGATCAAGATGAAGGCATAGTCCCTTATAAAATGGAGAAACTAGGGCACCCTTTTTCACCATATATATGTTCTCTCCTTTGCTATGGACAGTTCAAAAAATATTTTATATTCATGGAAAAATACCAATAGATCCTGGAAGCAAGCCCAAAAGAAATATTTTATATATATATATAAGAAAGTTAGATTTGATTAAAGATATGGAAATAGAATTGACAAAAGCAAAGTTATGATTGTTATGGACTGAAGAAGAATAGCAAAAGATGCATTAGAGTGACAGAGAACTTTGAGGGAAAACTCAGACATAAAAATGATGGATTCATTCACCATACAACTACGGTGTAAATTATTATTTTTTTTAAAAAAAAAAACCAACTTAGTCGGTCGATCGAACCGATTATTAGGTTACTTTTAATAAAATTGTGAATTTCTTTAAAAATTTATAACTTTACCAAATAATTAAGAAGGATTTTAATTTTCTAAAAATAACTCGTGCAATCTTAATTGCTTCATAACCCAAACTCGAACATGTGTCCATTAAAGAAGTAAATTTGAATACATTCATGCTTTTCGTTTATATGTTGTAACATAAGTAATGAAAACTCTTAAAAGGATGGGTATAACGTATCCAACTTAATTTATAAAGAAAGAGAAAAATGGATGTATCCCGTATGAAATAAACTATCTTGAAATTAGTAGTAATATTAACGATGAATTAACACCTCTACATTTTCGAGGAAAGAGATTGTACCATTAAACTGTCGAAGCAGCTATCTGACCCTCTTAGAGAATTTAATCTCATATATATCTATCTACTTATAATTTGATTAAAAGAAAAAATGATTTTATCTGTGCAAACAATTTACTCCTTTTTAATAGAAAAGAATAGCTAAACTAAGCTAGTTGGCTTGTCAATCTAAGGGATCATATCGACAGGCAAATCGAAGACAAACGACTATGGTCCCGACATCTTATTGATATTGATTGAGAGCCTGTTTGGCCTAGCGGTTTTGAGGCCAAAAACAATTTTTTTATAAAACAAAAATCACGTTTTTAGATATTTGAGGTGTTTGACCAATTAGTAAAACTGCTTTTAAGTAGAAACAGAAGTAGTTTTTCAATTTCTGCTTCTTGTAAAAAGCAAAATCAGAAGCAGAAAATTATTTTTTTCCAAGACAAAAATATCTCTACCATTAATACATATTTACCAAGTATATCCCTCATTAATCAATTTATTTCTAATTAAGAATTCTTTGCTTTATTTTACCTAGTATAAAGTTAGCTTTCACATTTTATATTCTACTTATTATGAGAAATTAGTCGTAATTATCTTTTTAGGTGACTGGTGAAAATTCTTTTGGATGAAAAAAATAGATCATATGGCCCTACAACGCTAATGAATAACGATACATTAAAGTCATTTTTGTCACAGAAAAAGAAGTCGTATAACTTAAATAGCATTTAATTCATTTTCATCTAATAGACCTTTGGAAGTAGAGAAATTAAAGCACATTTAAAGCCTTTACTTTCTCCGAGTCTCTCTCTTTTCTCTTAATTAGTTTCTGTTCCTTATTGATGTAACATTTTTCTCTCTAAACAAAAACAAATTTGTGAAAATGTTCAAACGTTAATTTCCTTTGTATTTGAAACAAAATTCTGGCAAAAAAATAAATAAATTAAGGATTCATAATATTTGCCAAAGAAGAAGAGAAGCCATGATGGGCTTCGAAAAATGCTTCTTCTTGTTTCTCTTCTTCCTTCTTGTTGGCTTAACTTCTTCTTCTCCATTGTACATCAAACGTAACTCCTCGATATTTTTTTTATGTTCTTGTTTTTTTAATATTCATATTACAATATTTATTAATAAAAAGAATTGATCTTTTTTTTTTAATGTTTTATTTCTTTTTGTATATGAATAGATGATGTGCTTGAGGCTCGTGTTCAAACGGGACGTGCCCTTCTTCAACAACAAGGAAGTTAGTATCAATTTAATCTCTCCTAATTATCTTATTTTTCTTCTTTTGTGGACTTTTAATTGTTATGTTAATGCAATTAATTTTATGACATGATGTATTTTCTCCTTCTTTGGTTGCTTTTTCTTTAAAACAAACATGCTCTTTATGTTCTTGATAGCTCAAAAAATTGTAACATCTAGACAAATTGAACTATAATTGGGCATGTTAAAATGGTTAGTTACCGGAAAAAATGGTTTGAATCAATAAATGGTTTGAGCCATAACGTGTCTATTGTTTGTTTAGGTCAAAATGGTTGATTAATAACCCAAATTGACCCATGAATATATGTAGGAATGGCCCTGGTAGTCAATTTTACATGTGCTATTCAAGTTATATCAGCTTTTTAAAGTGTTTAACTTGTAATCAAGTTGGCAAACTTCGAATAACGCTGTCTGCTCCACCTCCACTTCTTTTTCATGAATAATAAATAGCATAATCAAATATTAATCATACTTGCAGATGAAAAAGGGAATGAAAATTGATGTTATGGACTTTCTAGCTTTGTTCATGTGATTGACACTTTTTACTTTTCCTTTCACTACAATTTAATTTTTCGTTACTCTAATGAAGATTAATGTACACAGTACATAGTTTTGGACTTTGTATTGATTGATGTTGCTTACTTTACCTCTCAATACAATCAGTTTCTGTTTTGATCTCTATAGATGAACAAAGAAGAAACGTTTTATTAAAAGGAATAAGTCCAAAAGGAAAGCAGTTATGGTAAATAATATTGTGACGAAGATTAATGTAATTGCTAACTTCAAACCTTAATGTATGTCTAAAGTTGAATTTCATGCGAATTGATGTTCAAAACCAGACATACGGGTATGGAGTTAGGCTTGATAGTTCAAACTTCTGACATACTATTTTGAAGTTGGAACTGCCAAGCCTAACTTTAGATCTAATTGTCTGAAGTTTGAATTGCACAAGCAATGTGAAGTTTGGCTTGACAGTCCAAACTTCAGACTCGTATATTTGAAGTTGGAAAAGTCATACCTGAATTTTCAACTTCAGTCTCGTAGATCTGAAGTTGATCCTAAAGTCGCCAAATATTAATATTTGGTATTTCGAATATGCCTCCAGTCGGCTATTAGTACACTTGCCCTTGATTACATATATATTCAGCCAACTGTTTCAAGTTTGAACAAGTTGAATGAGTTATTTTCATGGACTAAATTTGACACTCCTGCTTGAAGTATCATTTGCCTCTAATCGTGTGTGTTGGCTTCTCTGTTATATAGTGTCCTGACTCATGCATGAAGCCAGGGGTGCAACAGTTCTCCTTTACCCAAAAATTTAATGTATATATAGAATTAATATTACTTTTTATGTATATATAGTAGATGTTGAATCTATTTGAATTCTTCCTTCGTTTATTTGATTATATCTTGAATCTCTTTAGTGAAAATCTTAGCTCCGCCACTTCCTGACTTCTTCTGTTTTTATTTTCTCAAAGATTGTCCCATTGATTTTGAGAGGGAAAACTACACTGTCATAACAAGCCAATGCAAAGGACCTCACTACAATTCAACAATATGTTGCAATGCATTCAAGCAATTAGCCTGCAAACATTCAACAGAGATAAATAATGTGCAAAATGGATGTGCTACAACAATGTTTAATTACATAAATCTCTATGGCAAATATCCACCTGGCCTTTTTGCAAATATGTGCAAAGAGGACAAAGAAGGCCTAAATTGCAGTAATATTGTTCAGCCTGAAGGCAAATCTGAGGAACAAAAGAGTCATTCTTCAGAAGGTGCTAACTTTTCAATGGTGCTTATGCTGATAGCCAGTGGCTTTCTAATCATAATGTTAAATATATGAATGATGAATGTTTTTTTTAATTTTTATTTTTTTGGTTCTTTTTTATGTAATACTTTCATTTACTTAAATATAACATTATAATTGGGACCTGTAATTATTTTATTAAGGTTGGTTTACAAAAATAGCCTTAGAGGTGGGTGATCTTGACCTTTTGACCTCATTTGCCCTACGGATAAAATTTTAAGTATAACAAGTTTTGTCCTTTGACCTTGCCATTATTAATGTCCTTGCGTGTAGTTTCTTGTTTATTAACACATCCTATTGTATACTATTTCTTCTTCTCCATACTGAAACTTTTCTTTTTATACATTCTTTCAATTATTTATTTCTTGGCAAGAAAAAACAAAAAGAAGAAATCAGGTCCATTTTTAGACGAGCGTATCTTATATATACTATAGTGTTAAAAGTCTCTTATCGGAGAATAAATGGTGACAATCACAACGAAAATAGCAAGAAATGAGGAAGTTGACTTTGAGAACATGTTTGTACTTGACTGTGAGACGAAAATAGCAAGAAATGAGGAAGTTGACTTTGAGAACATGTTTGTACTTGACTGTGAGACGAAAAATTGAAGAGAAATTTAAAATCCGGAAAGATTTCGAAATGGAGGAGAACGACAGAGGAAGTATATGATCTAAAAGTTCTGAATTTGGGTCTAAAAAATATGGATATTGTAGTTCGCTACAGTTTGCAAACTTAAAATTGTTAAATTAGGCTAAAGCTTGCAAATAATAAGAAGTTGTATTATTATTATTATTATTATTATTATTATTATTATTATTATTATTATTTCCATTTAATGGGCCGAGTGGCCACAGGGTGCCAATTTCTCATAATCTCTATACTAAATGGGAGTTTTTTTTTTTTTGTTCATTTAACATACACTGAAAGTGAATTTGTTTTACATTATCTATATATTTTGTTTTCTTGAGCTGAGGCCTTTCGGAAATAGCCTATCTTCCTCCCAAGGTAGATGTAAGGTCTGCGTACACTCTATTCTCCCAGACCCCATTTGTGGAATTACACCGGGTATGTTGTTGTATTATCTATATATTTTAACTTGTTAATCCTAATTTTTTTTATAGACAGGTTATATAGAAGTTAAGCTCTTTATAAATTTAACAAGAGTATGACATACGAGAAAAACAAAATCTTGCCTATCAGGTTATATTTTGACTTTGATCCAACTATTCCACCCCTGATCGATCACATAGGCAAATGGACTCTAGCTCTATAAAATTATATGAATTCAATTTAAATATGATAAAAGCCATTATTGTACGGATAATTATCAATTAAAGTAAATAAATGGAGAGATTGCTTATCCCTCTCAACCATGAATCAATGTCGACTAGGATGGGGTTGACTCGATATCCATATATATATGCAATTGTAACTTTTAAACTAAAACACCAATTCTATATCATTTTTTTGTGGTGTAGTGTACTCTACCGTCAGAAATTACTTTAGAATTACTAATTTATCATTTAAGATATATGAACAATCCAAAAGAAATTCTCTTTTTAATGACGATGATGTGGGATTAAGCTTACACACACTTTACTGGTACCTCATATCTCTCACTTTGGACAACTTCGTCCGTAAAGTTAGGAAGATAAGAAGAAATTACCATCATTTTATTTAATTACAAAAATAAAGAATATGATAATGAGGGAATAAACGTGGCAGCGCAAGGCAAGGCAGGGTAAAATTATTACAAGGGAAGCCTTGACCCGCCTCGTCCTATCCCGTTTTATTCTACTCCCATCCCTAATCACCTAATATATTTTTTTTGTCTCTATTAAAATTCAAACTCTGAAATTTCACAATTTTCGTCCTATTAATTGGCTGGACCTTGGTTGGTAGTGGTGAATCGAATGTGTTATTTATAGGTTTGCGGGAATTCAGTGACTTCTACTTATATCTTATCTATATATTAAAATATCTATTAAATATTTATAAATATTTAATGATTATTATATATTAACTCGAGATCGTTATACGACTCCATAAATTATAAATACTGAATCTGTCATTATCAGACGACGAACTTAAAAGAATATTCCCATTACAAACCAAAAAGAAGAGTAGAAAAATGTTCATTCCCCACCCAGCTCCCCTCCTCTCCCCCGGTAGAGAAAAGAAAAAGTAATTGGAAAACAGATCAGACAAGCATTCAGGACAAGTGCATGTGGGATTTTTTCTATCTTGACAATTGTGTAGAAGGACAAGTTGTCAAAAGTCAAAACGTTATACTTTTAAACAGAGGTGAAGCAATGTCGTGATTTTAGCCTTTTTGGATTACTGAGTTTTGAATTGATAGCTTGTGTAAATATTAAATGAATTTCTTAAGATAAATATAATAATTTGAACTAAAATTATTAAGTTTTGTCGGATCTATTTTCTACAAAACTACTGAGTTCTGTCATATCAGTTTCCTATACTCCACCTTTGCTCTTGCTTTTTAGGTGCATTTGATAATTCACTACTTTTTTATAGTATTTTCACCGGAGCTTTTACATTTACTTTTATTTTGAAAACATTTTTTTTGAGCCGGAGATATATCAGAAGCGACTTTTCTACCCTACAAGATAGGAATAAGGTCTGTATACACCCCGTCCTCTCCAGATTTCATCATGTGGGTGAGCGTTCAGTTTTTCGATTCGGTTTGGCTATTTCGGGTTCGAATTTTTGAAGGTGGACACCGAACACCGAACCAAACTAGTTCGGTTCGGTTCTTTCGGTTTCGGTTTTTTAAAATTCGGTTCGATTCTTTCGGTTTCGATTTTTTAAAATTCGGTTCGGTTCGGTTCGGTTTAGATTTTTTCAATTCAGTTTTTTTGATATGATATTAGAAGCGATTCCCTTGACACTAATTCATATTCTCAAAAGCAATAAAACATAAAACATAAAACTGATAAATTGAGATCAAAATCAAACAAACAGGATATACAAGAATAGAAAATTATAACCATGATATAGGATTACTAGGTGTTATATACATACCGTAAGAATAATTAAGAAAACACATAAAGGACATACATTAATCCTAAAGACACATCCTAGTTGTCTTCCTTAACATATTTGATTTTCTCAACTGAAGTAGAAAATTAGGAGTGCTTGTTACAATTGGGTTTTTTTTTGCTTTAAACTTAATGGGCCTGGACTATTTTAATTTTTTTGGGTAATGTATTAAATTTCGGTTTTGATTTTTTGAAGGTGAACACCAAACACCGAACCAAACTAGTTCGGTTCGATTTTTCGATTTTCGGTATTTATGCCCAGTCCTAGAGTCCGGAACCAAAATGGCATATTTTTGCACCTAATAACCCAAAATAGACTGCCTTTTTTTTTAATACCACAATGGATATTTCGTTGGATAACCAAAGAAATACCCACAATTAGCACTGTTCATAGCCGGAATTTTCAGTTGCATTTCGCTACACTTGTAGCGAAATGTAATAATTTTTATTTTTTTTGCATTTCGTGAATATATCAACGAAATAGAATTTTTTTGGTTTTTTTTTATTTCGTGAATAATGAACGAAAACTAATTTGTTTTGATTTTTTTTTTTGTTTGCATTTCGTGAATATATCAACGAAATATGAAAAATATTTTTTTTTATTTCATCTAAAAACGAAATTGGAAAATATATACATACATATTTTTTTTTTTGCATTTCGTTGGTAGATCAACGAAATAGGATAATATATATTTTTTTATTTCGTTGATATACCAACGAAATAGGAAATTATAATTTTTTTTTTGCATTTCGTGTATTAGAAAACGAAATAGGAATACATACATATATATATATATATATATATATATATATATATATATATATATATATTTTGTATTTCATTTATATAAAAACCAAATAGGAAAATAATTTTTTTTTTCGTTTATATACCAACGAAATGTTTTGTTCCATTTCGCAGGTATATAACGAAATCCCCCCCCCCCCCCCCCCCCTTTTTACCATTTTTCTGTTCTCCATATCGCTATAGTTTTAATTTTATTTAGAACCTGATATTTTTTTCTACGTACAATAATGTAGGCCCAATACATCAAGGATACGTAGACGTTCGGATCGTCATTTTAGGGGTTGAAAAGGTGCCCGAAGTAAGTGTCGAGAAAATTAGTCAGCTTTATTTTCAAAAATTGAAACCGTAGAAGTGAAATTGACATTCACAGCTACATTACCCCGGAATTTTTACATTGAAATTTATTGCGTATCATCATCTTATAAGTAAATAAAACTGAAAATTTCACGCCAATTTGGGGGGAAATCGAAATTGGATGGGATAAAAGGTGTTTTTTTAAAATCGGCTCGGCCAAACCGCCTTGCGGCAGTTTGTCCGCATAGATCTCGAAAAAATACGCAAGTTCAAAAAACAAAAAAAAAACGCGTAAAACGGACGTCCGAGCGCAAAGTTATGACCATCTAAAGTTTGACGACTTTACAACTAGTTTTTGTCCCTATATTTTTTAGAATTATATTTATATTCAAAATAAAGTTATGTCTTGATTAAAAAATAACACACTTAAATCAAAATCTTAAAAAATAAAACACCCTAAAGTTTTCAAACAAAACTTACTTCGGGTACCTTTTCAACATCTAAAATGACGATTCGAACGTCTACGTATCCTTGATGTATTGGGCTTACATTATTGTACGCAGAAAAAAATATCAGGTTCTATATAAAATATTGACGTTTCGGAGTCTTGATACACGACTAATCATTGGTCAAAGTATGGAAAAAACACTAAGTTTTTTCAAACAAAACTTACTTCGGGCACCTTTTCAACCTCTAAAATGACGATCTGAATGGCTACGTATCCTTGATGTATTGAGCCTACATTATTGTACACAGAAAAAATTATCAGGTTCTATATAAAATATTAACGTTTCGGAGTCTTGACAGACGACTAATCATTGGTCAAAGTATGGAAAAAACACTAAGTTTTTTCAAACAAAACTTACTTCAAGCATCTTTTCAACCCCTAAAATGGCGATCCGAACGTCTACGTATCCTTGATATATTAGGCCTACATTATTGTACGTAGAAAAAAATCTGGTTTTATATAAAATATTGACATTTCGGAGTCTTGACACACGACTAATTATTGGTCAAAGTATAGAAAATAACACTAAGTATTGCAAAAAATAAAGTTGGCCAACTTTTTTTTGTACTGTTTATATAACGCAGTATTTTACTACATTATAGAAATACAAAAAAAAAGACCTATTTCGTTGATATATTCACGAAATGCAAAAAAAAAAAATCAATTTTCGTTCATTATTCACGAAATAAAAAAAACCAAAAAATACTATTTCGTTGATATATTCACGAAATGCAAAAAAAAAAAAAAAAAAACAGTTTTCGTTCATTATTCACGAAATAAAAAAAAACCAACAAAATACTATTTCGTTGATATATTCACGAAATGCAAAAAAAAAAAAATCAGTTTTCGTTCATTATTCACGAAATATAAAAAAAATATAAATATATACTATTTCGTTGATATATTCACGAAATGCAAAAAAAAAAAATTGTTACATTTCGCTACAAGTGTAGCGAAATGCAACCGAAAATTCCAGCTATGAACAGTGCTAATTGTGGGTATTTCGTTAATTATCCAACGAAATACCCATTATGATAATTAAAAAATAACCAACGAAATACTCATTATGATAATTAAAAAAAAAAAACCTATTTTGAGCTATTAGGTGCAAAAATATGACATTTTGACTCCGAACTCCCCAATCCTATGTGAAATCATACTGGGTATACCGTTGTTGTTTGATATTTCACTCCTCGAGATGTTGTATATGTAAATCACAGCCCACATGCCATGAAAAAACAAAGCTGCTTGCAAAAATCAACCTGTCACGTCGCTCCAATTTGACTTGAATAACTAGTCACAATAATCGTTTATTACACCAAATTCAACAAACTCTGCTATGGCCTATTTCCTACTTTTGTTTTCTGGTAATTTGATCATGCCATGTGTCCCAATTATTAGATAAAGAAAAGGTAAAGGTGGAGACATGACCTTTTGGCTTTTGGTCCCTGTCAAAACGTTTACAATGAAAACGATCAACCAATTAGCTATTCCCTTAGTCCCATTTTACTCGCCCTTACCGTTTCTCTTAAGAAATTATTTATTAGAGATTTATCTTGCTAAATTATTATTATTTATTATGATTCGAAAATTTAAATTTAACTACTAGTATTATTATTTTATATATTTACTTATAATAAGGTTATATTAAAAGAAGATAATAAATCTCTCTTGATTTCTTAAAATGGACAATTAGAAAAGAAACATCTATTTTAATATAAGAACCAAGTAAACTGAAACGGAGGGAGTATGAGAAATACCATAACAATCCACCAATTGCACACGTAATTTGACGATCAATGAAGTAGGTAAGAAATTAAAAAAAAAAAAAAAAAGAGATCAAAGTTTAAATGTTAGCAAAGATAAAATATTATAGGTAACTTCTTCTCATGTGAGTAAATTTTTATAGATAGCATTATTTGGTGAAAGGCAACAAATTCCAGAAAGGCTGAAATTGTTGAAGGGTGCCCAAATTGGCTCGACATTACCGTCAAACAAAAAGGAAACCAATCCACCACCAATCAATTTCATACAACACAAAAGAAAGTAAAATCTTTAGTTCCATTTTCAACGATCAATAAAGTAGATAAAACTTTAACGGAGAGGTCTTTGACGGTCACAATGGTCCAAATGAGGATAGCATAGCAAATTTATATTGATATTTAAGTTAAATTTAATAATTTATACTGTATTTAGTTAATGTTATTCCTACTCTTTCCTTCTAAAATTCATCTTATTTTAAAATTGTACATGTAAAGATTATGAAGGTCTTTTCATATGTGTGGTCAAATTTGAACCAAATTGGTAGTTTAGCAGCTTTCAAACTTTAAAAATCAGCTCATGGAACTGCTCTTCCCAAAAATCTTAGATTTGAGTCCTGAATATGAAAAAATCTTTGATACGTAGCGCTTCTCTCAAATAGAGCTCTACGCGGCGCGAATCCGAATATATTCGGGCTCTATTACAGGTACCAGATACGGGTGAGAAATTAAAAAAAAAAAAAACTTTAAAACAATTTAGGAGATCAGAGTTTAAATATCACCAAAGATTAAAATAAAAAAATTACAGTGCCTAAGTAATTTCTTCACATACGTCTAAGCTCTCGCGGTGGAATATCAGAAACTGTAAAGTGCACGTAAATTGCCTCGACATCACCCTTATTAAAAAAACAAAAAAAAAAAACAATCCACCAATCAATTATCGACAACACATAAGAACGAAAAAACAACCTTTTTCCTTTAACCTCTTTTGTTCCTCTACCATTCCATTCAGATAAAAAAAAAAAAGTCATTAATTAGCTAATTGAGTTATATAAAACACCCATAATATTAACAGGAACCCAAAAAGAAAAAAAGTTGAATTTCAAGAAAATGGTTATCACACAATTCATTTTTTCCTCTGATAATATTTTCCTAAAAATCCGTCAAAAATTTTGTGCCCTTTTGTAACCTTATCTGTGAGCAGTGACCAGCGTCTCAATAAATCTCAATCCATCAAATTTATCTGTAAGATTGTGGTGCTGCCACTTTCCTCCAAGAATTGGAAACCGGAGTATCAAAAAGGAAAAATAACACTTTATGTCTATTTGGAGAAAATATTTACACGAAATGGCCCATATTTCTAATATCATTTGAAATAATCTTTTTATACATTATTATATTTTTATACAAGGTTGATACATTATCTTCCGTAAGTATATAATATTATATATCATGTGTATAAATATTACTGTAATTAAATACCGTGTGGATGTAATATTTTATGATGAATTATATATTATTAAAATTATCCCCCAAAAATTGTCAAAGGGCGCCCAAATTGACTTGACATTACTATTAAAGAAATGACAGTCCGGTGCACTAAGCTCCCGCTATGTGCGGGGTCCAAGAAAGGGCGGTGCACTTGACATCACTATTATACAAAAAAAAATAAAAAATCCACCAATCATTTATCGACAACACATTAGAAAGAAAAGCTCTCTTTCTTCCTTCAATTCAGATTAAACAAAAAACAGAGCTCTCAAACAGAGTCATCAATTAGCCAATTGAGTTATACAAAACACCCATAATAGGAACTCAAAAAAAAAAAAAAGATGAATTTCAAGAAAATGGGTATCACACAATTCATAATTTTCCTCTGATAATAATATTTTCCTAAAAATCCGTCAAAAAATTTCTGCCCTTTTGGTAAATTTATCTATGAGCAGTAACCAGCGTCTCAATAAATCTCAATCCATCAAATTTTGGTGCAAATTTATCTGAAGATTTTGGTGCTGCCACTTTCTTCGAAGAATTTAAATTTTCATCCTTTTTCTTCAAATTATCATCCTGAAAAAGAAAAGAAAAAACAGTTAAAATTGACACAGAGACGAGAATTTTGACGGACAAGAATAATGGGAGATTTTTTTCTGCTTTGTATTATCATAACGGACACAAGTAAGTTCCTCCTCGACTCACCGACGTGACCGATAAACTGATCCGGTCACATCCAGTCTTAATAAAATCCCAAAAAGAAAAAAAATAATAATTAAGCCTTTTCATCTCTACAACGAAAAGGGAATAAAATTCAACTGAAAAAAAAAAAAAAAAAGGAGATAGCTTTATTTCCACGCCAAAGAAATTGGGCTTGCAGATGTGAAATTTTCTCAAGAAACTCTAATTATATACATTAGTAAAAGTTATACTCATTTTTTAAACTCAAACTATATACTGTTAGTCAAAAATATGCTAATTCTAGATCAATTTTCACAAAGAAATTGGAAAGCAAAAAAAAAAAAAAAAGAGATAGCTTTCTTTCCACGCAAAAGAAATTGGATTTACAGATGGGAAAATTTCTCAAGAAAGTCTAATTATATAGTAGTAGTGAAAATTATACTTCATATTTTGACTTAAAGTATATATAATTCAGTTAAAATTGTGCTAATTCTAGATCAATTTTTCACAAAGAAACAGTTAGCACAGTTGTAATAATCCACTAGGTTAAAATTCTTGATCTGTTTCATAAAAGAGAAAATCACAAGAAAAAGAAGTCTCAGCAGAATTAAGAAAGAAAATACTCTCTGTTTCAATTTGTTTGAACCTATTTTCTTTTTAGTTCGTGTCAAAATAAATGACTTCTTTTCTAATTTACAGCCACACAAATTTTTAAGACTTATTTTGAACCGTAAATTTTAAAAGTCTTCCCTCTTTTTTAAATGTCGTGCTCAGTCAAATAGATTCATATAAATTGAAATGGAGGGAGTAGTATTTATACAAAAAATTTCATTAAATATGCACACACATCAAGGTTAAAACATTATTATTAGCACCTAAAGTCATTATACAATTTAAAACTCATAAAATTTAAATACTGACTTATAAAATTTAAGTCCTGACGTTTACCTGATGATGGGAAATTCGAACTTTGGACGAAGAAGTAGCAGTAGCAGAAGCTGCAGTTAAGGAAGCAACAAAAATTCCTGATTTCTTCATATTGTTTGGGAGGAAAATTTTGGGGGAATTTTTTGGTGAAAAGTAAATTGTTTTTTTTTTTTTTTGGGGGTTGAGAAGAGTTGGGGAAGAGGAGGGAAATTATTGGAGGAATTTATAGGCTAATATGTGGGACCCATAACACGCTGGCAATATTCAGATTTAACTACACGCAACTATTTCCCTGTTTCAAATTATTTATCATAATTAATAAAAATAGTTATCTTATTATTTGTAGTTTTATGAGTTCAAAAGACAATTAATTATTTTTTCTTATTTTATCCTTAGTATAATTTTTTTCATTAATGAAGATGATAAATAAAAAGAGTAACATTTAATAGAGAGAGATTATAAATTTGATATAAATAAGGGTGAAATTAGTCAAATATCCCTTTTAATTAATATTTTTTAAGGGGCGTGTAAAATAAAAAAGGGACAAATAATTTGAGATGGAGGGAATATTTTATTACTCCATTCGTCTCCATTTAAGTATCTTTTATTTAATTATGCACAAAATTTAAGGAATAAAAAAATTATGGTCTAAAATAACATATATATGTAATGCACTAAAATATTTTTTGAATCTTTTTTGCACATACCAAAATGAAAAGTGAAACACTTAAATTGAAACGAAAAAAATATATTCCCTTCGCGATAATTTTTGGCCCTTAAATTATAATGAATTCCTCCTCGTTTGAGTTGGGGGATATTTTTTTATTCTTTTATTTTTCTTCTATGCTAGTAGATGAACAAAAACGCCATTCACAATTTTCTTACATTTTTGTCCTTTATTCATCTACCAAACAAAATACTAACATGGGTATTTGGTAAGTCCGTGATAACTTTTTCTAGAAAGGTAAGTGCATTTTGTTTTTGTTTTTTCCCACAAACTAAGAGGAACTGAGCAAAAAAGGTTTAAATTTGCACCCGTTAATAGTATACACCTAACGTTATAAATTTGGCCAAAATATGCCCTTATTTGGTAATAGTGTAGGCTTTCTAAATGTGAACTTTTTTTACGAGAGAAATGATCAATTTATCCTGAACTATGCGAAATGGTTCAAATTTGTATGAACTTTAAAGACGGGGGTCATTATTCTGACGGCATCAATGTCGTCTTCTTCTAGTACACTTAGATAAACCTACAATGATAAGATCTTTCATTCCCCCCCCCCCCCCCCCCCCCCCGAACACCACACACCAAAGTTCAAATTAATCACTCTAAATCTCGTAACAACCTTAATAAAAACGCAACAATGATTAATTACAGCACCAAGTTGAATTTAAATATATGTGGCAAAACTCCATTGATACAACTCCAACACTAATCCTTCTCTAATCATCAATATCGATATTAGAGCTCCACACCAACCTTGCCTAATGCTAAGATAAACCTAGGTACATTGTATTTAGCTTCTAAATCATATATAGCAATATTGTGGCGGTCAAAGTGGATTATAGTGGTAGAGGGCTGTCATCGTGGTGAACTGTTGGTGGAGTAACGGAGGTAAAGAAGTGTTTTTGAGAGTTGAGAGAATCAATTGTTACGATGATGGCGAATTTAGAATTATGATGGGTGATTAGACAAAGAAAAATAAAATATACACAATTTCACAATGTTCAGGGGCATCATTTAATTGAGTTAACATATCATGACATTTCTGTAACTAGAAAGGCATATTATTAAGGAAATGAAAAGTTTAAAATATATGAAGATACTTTTTTTGTTAAATGAATAAAAAAGAAATAGTACATATAAGGTTTCGTACTCAAAGGTGTAGCCTACTGATCAATGAAGTAAGTTGAAAACTATGAGGTCTCAAATACAAATTCCAGCACAGACAAAAACACCAGATGATTTTTTCCTATGTGTGCAAGCCTTGGCGCACAAAAGTTATTTAATACATGTGTTAGTTGGAGGTAGCAGGTACCCGTGAAATTAGTTAAGGTACATATAAGCTGGCCCGGATATCATATTTATAGAAAAATGTTAAACATTTCAATTAGTGAAATATTAATAAGTAAAACGTTTAAGGGATGGTAAAAAAATAATATACAAAAATAATACTTATGATTAAACTTATTAAATATCTTTTGAAATTCACAAAATCTTAAAAAATAAATAATACTCCCTCTGTTTCAATTTGTTTGAACCTATTTCCTTTTTAGTCCGTGCCAAAATGAATGACCTCTTTCCTAATTTGAAAACAAATTCATTTTATGAATGATTTACAGCCACACAAATTTTCAAGGCTTAATTTGAACCACAAGTTTCAAAAGTCTTCTCTCTTTCTTAAATGTCGTGTCCAGTCAAATGAGTTCATATAAATTGAAACAGAGGAAGTACGAGCTAGAGAATAATCAATGAAACCCGTCTGACAAGTGAGGATTGCTCAATTGGAAGCATCTTCATCCATAATTGGTAGGTCTAAGATTCGAGTCATGCCAGAGCGGAAATGCGAAAATACTATAAGTCCTCCAAAATGGGAGGTAAAAACGAAAAAGGAAACCGTCTTTTATTGAGTTAGAGCCTGTTTGGATGGGCTTATGCCTATAAGCTGCAAACAGCTTATAAGCTAAAAAAATAAGTTGGGGTAGTCTAACTTATTTTTTTTGGCTTATAAGCTACTTTAATAAGTTAAGTCAAATGGACCCAATTATTTTTTGAGCTTATTTTAAGCACAAAATGATTTTAAGCTGGCCAGCCAAACACTCAAAAATGCTAAAAAAAGCTTATAAGCAACTTATAAGTCAATTCAAACGGGCTCTTAATAAAAATCTTTTAAAACCTTTTTCATATTTCCAAATAGATGCAACTATAGGCCGGCTAGGCAGGTTTTTTGCCCAGGCACGCGGAGACTTGGAGCTGATTGATTCTAATTTAATGCAAAACAAAACAAATCTCATACGTGTATGGATGTAATTAGTCCACAACAATTTTGCTGTGTTTCACATGTTCACTATATAGGATTTTGTGCACAATTGTTCATTTGAGTGAGACAGCATGGAAGCTGAAAACGACTCATAACAAGTTGACTGCTTCTCAAAAAAGTAAAAAAAATAAAAAATGCAAGGTGTATAAACCATTCCCTGTCAATCATGAGGCATGTTTTGCCTGTCCTTTTCAACACAGCACCGACTAGCATGTGATTGTCATTCGACGGTCCAATCCAACGTTTTGTACAACTTAATAAGCTACTACTAAACACTTTATCCAGATTAAGATGGATTGGGTTAACGGTTCTAGTACTTTTTAAAGCAATTACAAGAGAATACTACTGTATTAAGCATTATTATGGTAATAAATTATAAACCGGTCAATAAAATAGATGTATATATAACTTACATGGCCTATTTGCTAAGGAATTGTGAAAATGATCTGGGAGACCGAACTTATCATGTTCATGATCTGAAGATTGGAGGTTCGCATCTTATTTTTCCTTGATCTGTGGAATATTTTGCATTGGATAGAAAGGTGATTCCTATCCGTCTGCAAAATGAGATTATTGTTCGATCTTAATTGATTCTACCTCTTTGAAAGTTGATGACACTGATAGCACGTTGTGGACTATAGATGATAATCTCTTACAGACTATTAAATTTTAACTTAGGGTGTTTGGTATAGAAGAAAATATTTTTCAATTTTCATATTTGGCTGGCCAAATATTTTGGAAATATTTTTTTTTCCTGCAAAATGAATTCCTTAAAAATTAAAAAATGACTTGGTTGTTGGGAATAGGAAAACAACTTTCATAAATGACATTTCATGTTGATTGTCTTCTTCGCACCCCAAGGCCCCAACATCCGTGCTTCGCTAGCCCGCCCGACCCGCCTTTTATAGTGTTTGCCTAAATTATATATAAATATCCAGATAACATTTTTTGCTCAATTACTTACCAGGCACCAAAATATAAGTAAAAAATAATTTTTTTTAATTTTTAGAAAAACATTTTCCTTTATACCAAAAACACCCTTAGAGTGTGGAGGAGTCATTTGTTAATTTGTTATCAACCTAATTTGCATACGTATATTATTGATTCTTACATTAGTAAGACTTTGGATTTTATCGTCTGAACTTACGGACGTTCTTTTTATGGTGTAAGACCAAAAATGGCCTCTCTACGCTGTCGTAAACATTCTATTAAATGGAAATTAAGACATTTGGGGCAGAACATGAAAGCAACATCTAACAAGAAGTTGAGGGACCAGATGCAGATATCCTCGAGGAGATATATATATATATATCCCAAGAAACTAGCATACTGTTTATAAGCATTGAATCGAACTAAAATTTTAGAATAAAATAAAACATAGAGAACTATCTAAATATTTGTCAAACTATCTTCAACAAAGTATCCTAATTATATTGTTACAGCTTTATACAACTCTAGGCTTCCCAACAAATTATAATATGTTCAGACTACAGACTTATTTGGAAATGCTTCTAAAAATTACTTATCTTGAGAAACATTTTGGTCAAAATAGCTTTTCAAAATAAATACTTTAGAGAGAAACATTGAGGTTGTGATGGAACGGATAGAATCCTTTCATCTTTGATCAGAGATTTTGAGTTCAGACCTCTGAAATGAAAAAAATCTACATAAAAAGCGTTTCTCCCTCTACTTAACACGAGTGATCAGAAACCAATAGAAAAACTAGTCTTAGACTTGATCCCTCTCGGCATGAAATATTTTAATTGAAGAAGTTAATCTTAATCCGCCACCAATAGAAATAACCACATGGGAATAAAGCAAATGCGAATAAACTACAATTATATGTTTTCTAAGATTATTCAATTTGTAATCGAGTTAAATAGTGCGTACTGCGTACATTATCATCCGTCGTACACTACAATAATTAAACTTAATTTTATTGTTGACAAATGATTTTTTTATTGCCAAAGAATTTAATTTATTGTCACAGTATTGATTATTGTTGCAAAAAGTATTTTTAGCAACAAAAAAAAGTTATTGCATGTTGTTGCAATAACAGTCGTTGGGAAAAGTTCATGTAACAAAAAAAAAAAAATTGTTGCCAAATATTTTTTGCAACAATAATCTATCTATAACAACAAAAAAAAAAAATTATTGTCAAATATATTTTTTCTTGTAGTGTAATCACCTATTAACTTATGCAACACACAATGATAGTGTTGAACCTAGTCTTAGACACCACTAAAATTTACTGTGAAATAAATAAAATTTCTCCATTTTCTTTATTAAAGGTCTCGGTTCGAACTTTGGGAATTGAAAAAAAATATGATAAGGAGGAGGTAAATATATAAAGATTTGGAACTATTTTCTTATCCGAATCTTAATAAGGACAGAACCCTACCCTATCCTATTCTCAAATCCTTTGTTGAGCTATACCCTGCTTGCAATTCTTGTGTTTTGAAGAGGAAGAAAATCTCTCTAACCATTGCTAGCAGTCTTTTCTTAGAATTAATTATCTGAATGGATTGATCCTCCCACCATCTCGTTTGTTTTAGCAAATTATTCGAAGGTCTGCTTGTCAAGGGCTTCCCAACGACGATAGAGGAAACAACCCGTTTACTGTGGCGGGCTGCTTTTTGTTCCTATCTAACTATTCGTAAAGGTAACTTACTCATCTAGATATTTTTGCTTGCAGGTCCACTTCCTTTCCAAAACATGAAATTAAATGGATACTCAATAAAAATTCCCGGGATTTTTTTTTCTTTTAATAAATCTTATGCCGCGCAAATTCAAATTTATTGAGGCATCAGAACAGATATATAACATCAAATGAGAAACCCAAAAAAGTTAACTAGTCTTGGAGATGATCCCTCTTGTCATGAGGTATTTTAGGTTGAGATTAGTGTTAATCCACCAATAGAAATGAACCACATGGGGGTATGACACGTGCCACACCGACTCCTGTATCAAACAACTCCTTTTTATCTTATCGAATCAGATCAATAACAAATCATGCTGTGGCAGTAGTTGGGCGTGGTGATAATATTACTTTTTGGTCGGCCAAATTTACAAAGTCGCATATTATGGTGCAAAGCTGCTTTGAGACAACAGCAGTAGAGTTGACGAAGAAATCTATAGTTATTGTAACTTGTAGCCATGGACTTTCAAAGGTCCCCAACATTAAGGGGTGAAAAGGAACGTGGGGTGGGTGTGAAGGGTGGGGTGTGTACAAAAATGTTATCTCATGGATTAAACATCATTAAACATTGGAGTAGCCCTTTTTTTATTTATTTAACCATTTACGGTTTGAATTCACTGATCAAACTAATTCAGATTTGCACCATAGAAAATCCATTTGGATATTTTAACACTCTCTAATAAAGAAAATTTTACTTCTTGAATTCGATTCAAGACTTCTGGTTAGGAATGATATTTTGAATATTTATCACTCGCTACATCCCTTGGCGGTAGTTCTTATTTTATGTGGAGTGATCTTCTATAGAATATATTACTGACAATATAAACAATTTTAACACTATGACGTCACTTAAAATAGTGGTAATAACAATTTTGGTTCCTCAATTATTCGTAAGTTCTTAATTTGATCATTGCGACTACCTGACTAAATACATTTGACCTTCATTTAGTTGATGGTGCACTTTTCATCTTTCTGCTTGCGACTCTTTTTCATATCTACCGAAGTATCAATCGTTACACTATTTAATTGACTCTGTGTAATGTTAAATAAGTATGTAATTTAAAACAATGGCCATAGTAAGTGAATAGTAATCCGAAAAATAAGACAGGGCCAATTATATAGGTTAGAATATAATATATTTACGCGTATATATATATATATATAAAAAAAGTGTTTTTAAGGTTAGACTAAGCAAACGATGCAATTTCAGTGGTGGTACACGAGACTATATTATGATAATGGCGTATCTCAATCATCACATTTCTACCATTCAAACAAAAGCAATGTGTAATTTTCTGGTCAAAAGTCCTTAGGAAATATTGCAATATGGGGACCAATCAAACAAGCTTGTTATTCTTTCAAGGATAAGATATAAAGGTAATTTCTTTACTATTTCCAGTGCCTACCAAAAGGAGAATATGATGGGGCCTTTGAACATCTAGATTTATACCCAATAAATGTGTGAAAAAACAATTATATAGACAGAGATATTTATACTTGCACACAAAATATCTCGAGAAAAGTTTCAAAATCAAAACAGAAAACCTGTAGCCCATATGATAATCATTATATATTTCATATATCTATATTATTTTAAAAATGAGAACCTCAAATGTGAAAAATTGAATTATCAAAATTTTTATTAAAAGTTGAATGACAATTATACCCTTTAACCAAACACTACATCTTGCACACATGACAATTGACAAAAACATCAATAATCTCACGGACTCAGTAATTTCAAATTAATATCATAACTGGAATCTCAATAGTTTTGATATCTGCGTCAAACTGGACTCTCAACAGTCCCCATCTCTGATGCATCAAACCCCAACTCACACGATCCTCAATATCCATATCACAACTCCTCGATCATTCATGACACAAAATATGAAACAATGATAAAACACACGAAGCATGAGAAATAGAACTCAATATATGAGAATCAACATATAAATAGAATGATGCATCTTCTATTTGCAATTGCGAGACAGTACTACGAACACCAGATAAAAATCTGCAATTGCAAAGTGTTTTAATATATGCTGAAATATATCTAAGCCCCTCGAGTTCCAACCCAAATTACTTCGACAAGTCCTAAATGGATTTATGAACTTATACAATATTTCAAAACATAAGATGAAATGCTAAAACTCAAAACGAAAGGTTAAGTCATTACAGAGAGAGAGAAGCTTTTGGACCTATACAATATTTTATAGTAGGAACTAGACGGCCTATGCCCGTGCTGCGCACGGGCCCAACACTTTGATTTATAATGCATCTATGTGTATGTAGTTGTCTTTGAATAGTGATTATATATATATTTATATATATATATATATATATATATATATAGTATATATTATGTTTAAAACATGATTAATACAACATTATAGTTTGTGCTCCGTATCTAAAATTTTATTAAATTAATGTTTGCTACGAATACAAAATCGGCAAATTTATTAATATTTTTTAAAAGAGAATACTTGTTTAAAAGGAAACTACTTTCCTTTCTTTGAGATAAAACAATAGCAATATTTAAGCATACTTTCAATTTTAATTCGATTAATTTAAAGGTGTAAAATACTTATTATTTTTTATCAAATTTTGATTTGGATAATTCTAATTCAAATTATTAAATTAATTTTACATGTTTAAAACGAAACAAAGTAGAAATTGATTTTCTATTTAAACGAAGAAATACTATTTTTTAATTTTTGGTAAATATTCTCGGTTTAGCTCATTTTACTTGTCATGTTGTCTTTTGCATTAAATTCTATCTTATTTTAAAATATAAATATCTTAAGTATATTTATTTTAGTGAACATAACAACTTGATTTTGTCAATATGGGATACTATGTTGAAGACACGATTAATATAATACTGTAGTTTGTGCTCCGTATTTAAAACTTTATTATATTAGTGTTTGCTACGAATACGCATGGTGTTTAATATGGGGCCCACATTTTTTTTAACATTGTTTGTTTTTTAAATATGGGATTCACTTTTTTTTTTCAATATTGCTTGATTTTGTTAATATGGGATCCACTTTTTTTTTCCCGTGAGTTTGGATGTGGTGGGTTCCACTTTTTTTTTTTTTTTTAATACCGGATGGTGTTTAATATGGGGCCCACAATTTGGGATTCATTTTTTTTTATATACATATTGCTTGATTTTGTCAATATGGGATACTATGTTCAAAACATGATTAATATAACATTGTAGTTTGTGCTCCGTATTTAAAAATTTATTATATTAGTGTTTGCTACGAATACGCACGGTGTTTAATATGGTGCCCACAATTTCATTTTTTTTTTTAATATTGCTTGATTTTGTTAATATGGGGTTCACTTTTTTTTTCCCGTGAGTTTGGATGTGGTGGGTTCCACTTTTTTTTTTTTAATACTGGATGGTGTTTAATATGGGGCCCACATTTTTTAAAAATATTAGTTGTTGTTTAATATATATGGGGCCCACAATATATTTTTTTTCAATTTTTTTTAATGGGCCTGTTTAATATGGGGCCCATTTTTTATTTTTTTTATATATACTATGTTCAAAATACGATTGATATAACATTGTAATTTGTGCTCCGTATCTAAAACTTTATTATATTAGTGTTTGCTAAGAATACAAAGTCTGCACTTTTTTTTTGACATTGTTTATTTTTTTTAATATGGGATTCATTTTTTTTTATATATTGCTTGATTTTGTCAATATGGGATACTATGTTCAAAACACGATTAATATAACATTGTAATTTGTGCTCCGTATTTAAAACTTTATTATATTAGTGTTTGCTACGATTATGCATGGTGTTTAATATGGGGCCCACATTTTTTTAACATTGTTTTTTTTTTAATATGTGATTCACTTTTTTTTTCAATATTGTTTGATTTTGTTAATATGGGGTCCACTTTTTTTTCTTTTAAATACTGGATGGTGTTTAATATGGGGCCCACAATTTGGGATTCATTTTTTTTTTATATTGCTTGATTTTGTCAATATGAGATACTATGTTCAAAACACGATTAATATAACATTGTAGTTTGTGCTCCGTATTTAAAACTTTATTATATTAGTGTTTGCTACGAATACGCACGGTGTTTAATATGGGGCCCACAATTTTTTTTTAACATTGTTTGTTTTTTAAATATGGGATTCACTTTTTTTTTCAATATTGCTTGATTTTGTTAATATGGGGTCCACTTTTTTTTCCCGTGAGTTTGGATGTGGTGGGTTCCACTTTTTTTCTTTTTTTTTAATACTGGATGGTATTTAATATGGGGCCCACTTTTTTTTTAATATTAGTTGTCGTTAATATATATGGGGCCCACAATTATTATTTTTATAATTTTTTTTTATGGGCCTGTTTAATATGGGGCCCAATTTTTTTTTTTTATATATACTATGTTCAAAACACGATTGATATAACATTATAATTTGTGCTCCGTATCTAAAACTTTATTATATTAGTGTTTGCTAAGAATACAAAGTCTGCATTTTTTTTTTCTTTTCATATATTGCTTGATTTTGTCAATATGGGATACTATGTTCAAAACACGATTAATATAACATTGTAGTTTGTGCTCCGTATTTAAAACTTTATTATATTAGTGTTTGCTACGAATACGCATGGTGTTTAATATGGGGCCCACATTTTTTTTCTAACATTGTTTGTTTTTTAAATATGGGATTCACTTTTTGTTTTTCAATATTGCTTGATTTTGTTAATATGGGGTCCACTTTTTTTTCCCGTGGATTTGGATGTGGTGGGTTCCACTTTTTTTTTTTTTTTTTTAATACTGGATGGTGTTTAATATGAGGCCCACAATTTTTTTTAATATTAGTTGTTTAATATATAGGGCCCACAATTTTTTTTTATGGGCCTGTGTAATATGGGGGCCAAATTTATTTTTTATAGGGGTGGGAGTCCACAACGGACGACGAAAGAGGAGCATCAACCGGTGCTTCAAATATAGTAGGAATTTCAAAGCATCCTCGCTGAGGAAAAGGATAAGACTAAATTTTCAATTGCTGTTGTAGCCAACATCCCACATTGTCATTCTGCCAATTATACTTGTATTATATATGGTCACATATTTGCATCAAACATATTTAACAACACACATACGGATGAGGAACTTTTCCACATTGCCAAAATGTTCTTGGTTTTAGGAACATAACTCAAACATGTTAGTATGCGTTTCCACATGTTTTTACCCAAAATCTTGTTAGCTATAGGCTATTTAGTGATAAAATAACAACAAATTTCATAATTTTTTATTTTTATTCTTTTGTAGTGACATAATTCAACATCATTAGCTTACGAGCAATGTCAACTCATAAATGGTTTTCTTTAAAATCACCATTTTTGACCCTTCAATCAACTCAACAACTTATTTTAAGCAAAAATCTCTCTCATATTATTGTCCAATGATTCAAATGAACGACCTGAGAATCTTACAATCAGGATGAAGTCGTCAAACCATGTGTCAATTGCCAATTAATTAACCTAACAAAAGGAAATTAAAGCTAACATACTTAGATTCAGATTATTTAAAAGATAATTACATATAACTTTATTTATTAGCATTGATTAGTAATCTTAATAAATGATAAATAACATGTTAAGTTATACTTCAACGCATATAACTCAAATCCATTTTATTACCACAATTCAATTGAAGACTAGTTCCAAGTCACCATGTTTTGGTTCATCATGAGACAAAGTAAGCCTAACCTCACAATTTCATTTAATTTCCGGTCAATACCTTATTTGACGGGTGAAAGCTTTTGCCAATACGTTAAAGAAAACATATTGGATTAATAGCACTTTTCATACCTCAGTTATTGATAAATTTTGATTTCAGCCCTTGCCATATTTCACTAAGTATATTTAACCTTCATTTAATTGGAATTTACACTCTTGATCATTTTGCTTGTGAATATTTATAAATTTACCATGATTATTAACCATTTCACAACTTGATTATTCACGTATTATGTTAAGCTTACACCATTACTCCATATTTGACGGTAATATAATTCTGAAGCAAGTCTAAATAAATAGACCAAAAACACATATTTCAATTAATTGAAGGTTACATGTGCTTAGTCATATAAGTCAAGGACCAAAACTAAAATTTATCAACAACTGAAGGATTAAAAGTTTTATTATCCCAAACATACTTCTTGTGGCATTTCTCCAAACAAACGTTCAACCACCAATTTTACTTTTCCAAAATTGCATAATCGCTTGTTAATACAAGCGAACAATTCTAGAGAAAGCCTTAAAAAGCAGTTAAAAATAGGTATGACTAAAAAAATGTAGCATGCCTAATCCTTTTCTTTAAAGTTCTTGGTGATGTTTCTTGAGGGAATTCATTTCATTTTACATTTTAGATTGATAGTATAATAAAACATGATTTCATCTCTTGATCCCTCCCTATCTAAGGCCATGAGGATTTGCAGTGTTACTCTAATAAGACTTCTAGCTATTTGTGGGACAATTTCAGCAGCCATTGTAATGGTAACCAGTCATGAGAAGATCAAAGTATTTTCTGTATCATTTGAAGCTAAGTACAGCCACACTCTAGCCTTCAAGTAAGCATTTTCCAAAAGAGCTTACGTTTTGTGCGATGACAGCGTAAAACGTTTCTACATTAATATTTAAGTTAATTTTATATATAGCATATAGTTTTTCATAGCTAGTTTGATTTAGCTAATAATTAACCTGAAAAAAGAAAAAATAACTTGCTATAACTGATTAAATCTCAGTAATAGTATAAAAAAATCTGGTTAGAGTATAACTGTATATAACCTAAAGTTATCTTCTTAGAACACCCTTAATTTGTCTTACATATAGCTGATTAGCTATCATGATCATCTTGCTGTTGTGTACCTTGATAGTAAATCAATTTTTTATTCTCTAGCTTCTTTTCTCTCCTTAATCTTTTTTTGTTAGGTATTTTTTCATAGCAAACATTGTTGGAAGCGTCTACAGCATCGTAGTTCTTTTCCTACCTTCGAAGACTTCGCTATCACGATTAGTTCTAATATCTGATTTGGTAAGTAGAAGCTCTTAACTAGCTTGCCTTTTTTGGAATTCTTGGCTTAAGAACACGGACATATCTTGGATATCAGACATGTTCAATTTTATTCGTTCTGTTTATAATAAATTGTTATGATATAGTGGAGAGAGATGTGAGGAACAAGGTTGAAATGTGGATGAAAATTTGCGTCATATAAGTTTCATTAAGTATAGGACTTTATATAGGCACATAAACCAAGTAATATACTCCTCCTATAATTAAAGTACTTAGACTCTCACTAAAATTAAGAAATTGAATATTCTTCTAAATCAACTATTAGACTTTTCTTACAACTAAACAACTAATTGTTCTAAGAAACTATATCAGTAATAGATTCAACATCCAACATTATTTACACTCACTCCGGAGCTTATTGATTTTAAATCTTGGATTTTAAGAATTTCATAAAGTTACGCCAAAATGATACAGTAGCATTACTGTCTTGTATATATGAGATGCTCAGTAGTTTTGGCTCGAAACATGTATATGTGTTAAGAAATCAATTAAATGTGTACAAATATTAAATTTAACCCAATAACTCAAGTGTTAAAGGGTTCAGTGGGATCATCCCTAATCTATATTTCAAATCTTGAATCCACCTCACTTGTACATATTCAACTAATTGTATGACACTTTTTCTTTTTTGGTCTCTCTGTTATGTTTAAAATTCAAAATATCAAAACAATGTAACTCAAATATTCAATTGGTTCAACGACATCGTCTCAAATCTATGCATATTTCAAATTCTGAATCTACACCTTTGTTCGTATATAGTATTCAAATAATTATATGACACTCTCGTTTTGATCTTTCCATCATGTTTTAATAGATTGTGACGATGGTGTTAACTTCAAGCGTATCTGCAGCGTTGGCGGTTGCTCAAGTTGGAAAGAAAGGGAATTCTCATGCAGGTTGGCTACCAATTTGTGGCCAACTTCACCATTTTTGTGACCAAATTGGTGGAGCTCTTATTGCTGCCTTCATATCACTCATCCTTTATATGCTACTACTATTTCTCTCCATTTACACTCTCCTAATTAATTAATGCAATTTCATGTCCATTACAAATGGCTAATTAAGGATTGTGGTAATTAAATCTAAGTCCTAGCTAGTTAATTATGGATTATACTTGTATTCTTTCTTCCTTGCTATACATATATACTTTGGAAAGCATTAGTAAAGGTTCGTTATGTGTGACATGTTTCTTGTTTTTCTGTCATGTTTTATATCATCTTATCACCTATTTTTGTTTCATCCCACCAATAAATATCGTTTGTATATAAAGTTGTTTTCAATCCATATTCCAAGTAAATAATATTTTTATGTTGGACTAATCATATAATCAGTGTTAGGATTTTCACTAAATTAATTTAAAAGTTAAAGAAGTAAACACACGAATAAACTGAGTAGAGTGTACATACTTTAATGTTTATATACAATTTAATTTTCCGAAGGGGACTCGAAAGAATTTCTTTGCGCCCCCTAGCTAGCTCCACCCTTACCTACAACATTATGCAAACGGCCAAGAATTTAAATTGCACAAAATTATTGAAAATAACATTTGAGATTCATCTCTACTCTAATTGTTGGTGAGCGTTAGAATAAAGTAAAATGAGTTATATCATCAACGGTTGAGATGGCCGAGTTGGTCTAAGGCGCCAGATTAAGGTTCTGGTCCGAAAGGGCGTGGGTTCAAATCCCACTCTCAACATTGCCTTTTTTTTTTAAAACAAATAAAAAATTAACCATCATTTTTCGGTGTTAAGGCATCGCGCCTTTTTAAGTTTTAATATATATCACTCCTTTTTTTTCTCCACTTTGTGAGATTATATTGGGTATGTTATTGTTGTCGCTCCTTTTTAAGTTTTAGATTAGATATATATCTCCTCATTTCTATTAGGAAGTTTTAGATTAGATATATATCTCCTCATTTCTATTAGGTTCCAAAAAATTACCTAAACTATTTGCATTCTCAAGAAGTAAGTTCTGTCTTGCAAATTTAAAGAGGGCTCTAAAAGGGAATAGAAGATTTTCACCTTCAAAACTCTCACAATGCTCAACACCATTACAAATCAATATGATTTTAAAGTTTTAGACACTATTTTCACGATGAATTTTCCACTTGAACTACTGAAATTTAGTTCAAAAACTTGATTGAGGGACTTGGAAAAGAAATAAAAATTCCATGAATAAAATCCAGAGCATGCAAGCCGACGGTGAACCTAATGGTTTAGGCAGCCTTTTTTAAATCCTTATGTTTTTGCTGCTGAACTAAGAGTTAATATGTTATCCAGACTTAGCAACAATGATTGTGGTGGGATGGAAATATATGATCCTTTTATTCTTAACTAGAGGCTCGGGTTCAAGCCTCTGGATATCGAAAAAAAATTGTCAGGGAGCGTTCCATCTTAAATGGGTCTTATGCTGCGGAAATTCGAACTAGTCGGGAGCCAATACGGTTACCGACAATAAGGTGGAAAAAAAAGAAGTTAAAATGGTGACTTTGAAAATAGATGAACAAAAGGAGAGGAAGAACAAAAAATTGAAGGTGACATATTAGCTACCATCTTTATCCATCATACCGAAACCCTTGATTTTCACGTTTAACGAAAAGGTGTCGGTTGAAAAAAAAAATGAATATGTTAATTTGACTTTTGTAGGACATATGTTAATGATATTTGGAGAAAAAACTTCAAGTAATAATTAAAGTTAATTTGACAAACAAACTATCACATGAATAAAAGTTTGGCATTTGAATAATTAAATCGGTTTGAATAGCCATAAAGTTATAATAGTGGTTGATCATAATATTATTAACAGAATATTCTGAACATTTGGAAACGTAAAATAGAAAGGATGTCACACAAACACAAATTCAACAACACTTTTTCTTTTTGTCTAGAAACAAGTGTTGGATTGTGTCTGTTATCTAATTTCCATTTGAATTTAGTTACTGATTTCTCTCTCTCCTTTTTTTTTTTTTTTAAAAGTAAATACATCCACTTAAAAATAAGATATCAATTTACACCATAGTAATCCAACAGAACTCATATCAAAAGTATAATTAATGTATATAATATGTATATAATGTACGATTATACATTTGTTCTACATCGATGAAGGCTATCAACAGTTTTGATTAAGTTGATTATCTATTCAGCTTGGCTAAAAATGTTTGAAAACCCTATAGAAATTGTGAAAACAAAGTGCTACTTATAAAGGGTAACTTACAAATGACTACATATTATCAGCTTCTAACGAACTGTAGCTAGTTTTTACATAATTACTGTTCGTAGCTGGTTTTAGGCAATTCGTGTGTATTTGAATATACTGTTCAGTTGTTTCCAATCTTATTTGATGTCGCATGTATTTGAATACATGCAACCTTAATTTTCTTGAATACATTGTGTTGACACCCAATTTTGTCCCGCCTTTCTTCCAAATATTTATTTGCGTTTCTAATGTTTTTGATAGATTAAGAATAGTCATTTATACTTTACCACAATTTAATTAATACCGTCATTTTCCTCATCATTATTATTATTATTATTATTATTATTATTATTATTATTATTATTATTATTATTATTATTATCATTACCATTATTATTAAGATTTGCATTATGATCACTTTTAACATTTTCTACTTACCATCTTATGCGCACCCACATCGCATTTATTTTGTGCAATTAAACAATAGCATCTACTTACTGTTAAGCTTAGGAAAATATTATCGCACGGCTATTACGATATCATTTTACTTTTATATTAGGTAATATTTTAGCACGCGTTAATATATAATTAATTAAAATAGGTCTTTTATTTAAATTTAGAAGCCCAAAACAGTATAAGAAGAAAATATTTTTAGCCCCAAATCCGAGCCCAATCAACCCACTAATATTTTCAGATCAGTCCATAATAATTAGCCCACCATTCATTAAATCTATCCGAACCGACCCGGCCCACACCACTTTTATTCATCACCTAACCTAATTTCATCCGCGCCTCTCTCTTCTCCCTCTCTCTTTCTCGACGCAAATGGTAACTTGCAGGGGCATTTTCGCTCCCACAGACCATGCATGGTCGTTTTGGGGAGGGGAAATTAATGCTCGTCCCTCCCTCAGATCTCAATCGTCGTAAGGTGATTTTTCTTTTTCTTTTTTTGCTTTTAATCTGAAAACCTTAATGAGGTTTTGTCCATTTGTAAGCTCAAATCTTTTTCTTTTATCAGTTCCTTTCATTTTCGGGTACAAAGTTTTAATGGATTTTTGTCTCCTTCTTTCTTTTCTAATCGAGCGGTTGAGATATCCACAAAAATCTGAACGTTTGGATCTGGAGTGGAGCGTTTTTGACCAAGAAATCCCGCCCAAAAATTTCGAATCCTAGCAAACCCAAATATGGATATATATAAATACAAACCATTTTGGAACTGTAAAGGGGGTTTTTTTTTCGGAGTCGTCATCTCTTACTCTAAATTACCATCGAAACAAAAAATTCCACTAAAAAGAGTAGTTCTTTTTTTTCCTGTCGAAAACCTTCTGGATCCAAAAAGATTTTTCGAGTTCAAAGTGGTCAAGTTTTGAGCCTAGATCGGTGATCTAAAAGCCCTAGTTCGCTGCACCCAAGAAAGGTCGGTGATTCTCCCTTTCCCTTTTATTTTCTGTTCTTTATGTTTCTTTAGTTGTTACGCGTGATTAAAGTATGTTAATCATCTTAGTTTAATGGGTGAGTCTATTTGCATGTTAGTATTAGTTAGGATTTAATCATTTCTCATGATAGTTTAGTTAATCAAGTTTCTGAGTAAGTCCTGTTTGTGTAGTTGAATATGTTTATGTCTTAATTTAGTTTAGTTTAGTTTCAGTTTTATTAGTATTTATATGTTCATATGAGTTCATGTGTGGATGATTATGTCAACAGTATTTGGTTTTTAATCTACTGGTATACTCATAATTAAGGTCTGTTTTATTTAGTTATATGGTGCTTTTGGTTTAGAATACATGTCTGTTGATAGTTACGCCTCTTCAATCTGATCTCATGTTAGCCATAGCTTAGTGTTCTTAATATAAGTTGGTCTAGTTAATCTGTATGTATGTAAATGTTGTTGGTTACGGTAAATAAATACAAGTCCTATCCATGTTAAAAGAGTAACCGACTGATTCTGAGCATGTTTTGGGCTGCTATGTGCTGTGATTGATCTATCTAGATGATTTGAAGTCATGGCCATACTTTTTTAGACTACATTTTCGCATATAAACATATGTGATAGATCTGTTAATCCATTCTTATGTCTTGTATATGTCCATTATTTGAATAGGGGTTAATATTGGTTTGTTTAGATTAGAATGCGTAGTTGGATACGGATTTCTTGCTGTTGCAGATCTACTTAAACTAACCATACTTGCCTTTGACTGGTTCTAGCATGATCTAGCCTCAATAATCAGTCCTTTAAAGTTGAATCACCCTGTAGAGGTCAGCAGCCCTTGCTGTTGCTGCTTAACTAGGTTAAATGATAAGAAGAAAGGCATATGTGTGTGTATTTAGAGTATGCTTTAGTTAATACATTTTTGGGGAGATTAGTTGGTCATTATGGATTAAGCTTGAACCCTCCCCGATGTTAGCCATGCCTGGGATTCATGGAAATCCCTTGGAACATGTGCAACATCGGGAACACAGGGGCAAAATCTTTCCAATATTAACCCTCTAAACATCCTTACGAATGTATATACACGAAGTATACCCAAATATACACGATGTCTATAAACCTTGTTTGTGTGCATGTTTGGTTTCTCCATGTCATATAGCTTAGTGTTTATATGATCTGTTTTCTTTTAAGTCTCAATTAATTAGCTATGCGTTAGTGTGTTTAGTTTAGGTCTTAAGTGTTAGTTGTGCTGATGGCTAGTTTGTGATGAAATGGAATCATGTAGAGGTAGCTTAAGAATGATTAAGGTTTGTTTGTCTAAAATCTTGTAGTCTTGTATTCTTAAGCTAATTTAGCTATGAACTGGCACCTCTTTTAGCTCAATGTGGTTATCATCTTAAAACTATCCATGTTTGCCTATGTTTATGGAAGGTGATTTACAAAGTATGAATCTGTTTTGTGATGGGCGAGTCTAAGAAAGATATTTTGTGTCGGAAAATGTCCATTGTTGATGTCATTTGAGGGTATCGAAAGCATGCTAGGCTTGAACCTTGAGTTTAAATGATATCGACGTGAGGTTGACAGTCAGTTCTTTGTGTATTGGCCTCAAAATATGTACTGCCGGAAGGCCTGTGTGCTTGTTGGTTTATTTAGTCTCTAAATTGCTAGTTGTAAAATCATGTTGGCTTGGGTTATAAAACTGGTATGAATACAACATGTATACTCATGAATATGCTCCCCTGTTTAATATGAAATGTTGTGTTTAATTACAATGTATATAGGGCAGGTATATCGAATATGCGACCCGTATATACCTAGTGTATATTGGGCTGCATGTTAGGTATACCACATGTATATCATCCAGAACAATCATTGTTTGGGTCACGAGACCATTTTATTTGCAAAAAAAAATGCTTGCGTGCTTTTATATAATCTATTTGCGCTTGTCCGTGATTCATTTGATGAAGTTAGGCCGGTCTCGTGTTAAGAACTGGATTATACTATATATCTGGGCCTGCCTCTTTGCTTCACTCTTTAACGTCAGATTTGACCTCTCTCTCTTATTTGTTTGACCATGATTATTGGATTGGGTTTCGCCCTTTGGTGCTATTTGGGCTAGGTTGATTTCCTCCTATCCCTCAATTGTTTGGGCTTGCTTTCTCATCTCTTTAAGTTCTTTTTTTTCCATTGCATAAATAAATATATCCCTTGTGCATGTTGTATACATAATTCATGCGTGTTTATACTTAGTATTGAATGAGTGTCGATGTTTTCTAACCGCAATTTATATTATGTTGGTGTCGATCATAAAATCTTGCATATTATAAAATTATATCACTGTTCTATTTTTTTTTCTCTTTCTTTTGCATGATATTCGGAGTTACGAGGAGTCTCAAATGAGACTCGATTTTGCCACTAGATCAAAGCAACTTCATCGCTCCATTTTGTGTCTCGACTTCCTCCCAAACTTGTCCAAATCGAATACAAAGGAGGGGAAATAAGCAATGGATAGTCCCTCCTATCGTGATGATCGGGACTTTTTCCTATTTTTCTTGGTTCGCTGACATATTTGTTTTTAGCAGAGGCCCGTTCTAAATGCAGAATACTTCAAGTAATTAATCACATGGGGGATAGTTTAGCGATATTGGGTAGTTAGAGTTCGAGTTTACCTTCGAAATAACGCGTTTAAAGGCTTATAATTTAGTCTATTTTCGTCGGTTCGAGATTTCTTTTAATTACTCTTTTACAAGGTTAAAATGGGTTGAAGGATCCAATTAAGAATTAAGTCCGATTTCGAAATTATTCACCCACCTCAAATTATAGTCTTAACGTTATTTTATAAACCTTTTGTTTTAAGTTTTTATGGTTAATTCTATGTAAAGGCATTAAATGATCATTTCTAGTAGCGGTCGTAGATGAATCTTTTCCCAAATTTAATTTAAATCCTTACTTTCCAAACAAGGCCAATTTTCATAAAAGATGATAGTTATATTTTTAAACTACTTTTCACATAACAGTACGAAGTTAATTTGTTTATTGCCTTCTTTATCTTATTTGATCACCTATTAAATTTAAGCAGTTAAAATCAATTGATACTCAGTCATTGAATTGTTTCAAATGCATATTAGTATATTGGCTGATCCAGCATATTTTTAGTATAATATGTCTAAAATATTTTCTATAAACTATTGTCCTTTAATTTAAATAGTATCCTTATATTTCCCATTTGTAACCTTGATAATACTTGCAAACTATTTTCGTGAATATTCAAAATGCTATATATTTTCTTATCAAGTTTTTATAATATAATTAACATAAGTTTGGCCGGTTAACTGTATTTTTAACAGATCTTAAAGGATGCCTTACCCCTTCCCTTTAGGATAATTAAGAATCCTTACCTAGAATCACTAAATTGAGTAGACCGTTAATCGGAGTTTAATTTAGCTTTACTTTAGTTAATAATTAGGTGTCCTAATTCACCATTAAAATAATTAGGTGGCGACTCCTTAAATTAAACAATTGGGAATCACCAATATGTTGTACTCCGATTTGACCCGTTTAAAATGGGGTATAACAATGTGTATTCAAAATGATTGTATTCCAGTGCATTTAAATACATGACGGAGCTGTGTATTTCAGTGTATTTATATATTGATCTATCTTTTGTTTTGGCTGTATTTGAATGTAATAGAGCTCCGATCAGCAAGGTGCCCGACGAACGTCGCAAGGTTGAATGTATTCGACTGTATTTGAATGCATTTGTGTTGTCGCCAGCTAGTATTTCACTGCTATAGAGTGTATCCGGGTGTATTGAATAATGTAAATCGGCTGTATCAAAAAATGACAGGGTAAATTTGTATGCAAACAAAAAAAATTCAGATGTATTGTATTTGAAAAAATTGTATATAGATCATTCAAACAACAGATACAGTCAAATACATCTAGTTTTGCCCAAAAATACAATCAGCCAAATACATATAACTTATATTTTCACTAAAAAAAAAATGACGAATACACTCAAATATACTCAGATCTGAGATACAAGAAGGAGAAGAAGCCATTGATTCCAGCAAGACGAATACACTCAAATACATTGAAGAATCAGAGAAATCCATGTTGTTTCTCGACAGCAGCGGAGGCGGCGCAGGTACAGATAGGGTTTGTGAGCACAAAGGGAAGGACTCTGGAACTTTGAACTTAGTTTCTTCTTTCTCTCTCTGATGCGCCGCCATCGCCATCGCCTCCGCCTCCGCCGCCGTCAAAATACATGTCGGCTACCATTACAAGGTCAGCAGAAAATCTCAGATCTATACCCTCCGGCGAGCTACTGGAGCTAAATCTCGATAATCTCGATTTGTCTGAGCCGGAAAGTTTCATATCTATCATTTCAGATGAGTTACAGGACCTAGGTCTCGATTTATCTATGTCGTAAAGTTTCAAATCTATCCTTGAGCTACTGGAGCTAGATCCCGATTATTCTATGTCGTGAATTTTCAGATCTATTCTCTCCGGCGAGCTACTAGAGCTAAATCTCGATTCATACGTACCGGAGCTAGATCTCAACTCATATGTACCGGATATCTTTAGATTTGTCCTTGCCAACGAGATACCGGAGCTAGATCTCGATTCTCCGGTGCTAAAAAGTTTTAGATCTATCCTCTCTGGCGAGCTACAGGAGCTAGATCTCGATTCGTCGGTGCCAGAAAGTTTCACATCTGACAAAAGAGAGGTGAGGGAGAAGAGAGAGGGAGATGAGGGAGAACGCTTGATTCACTGGAATAACAATATGTATTTGGTATAGCTATGATATGTTAAATGAAATTCACTGTAGCTGCAAAAAGTAATTAAATTAAATAATAATTACTAATCATAAATACCTCTTAGAGTTAGCTATGCCATGTAAAATCTATATATAATATAAAGCTAGGCATAGACAAGGTGATGTGACACTTCTCTATGATCTCCATTTGTATTTATCTTTTTTCTTAAATTTTTGGCATTTCCCCTTTATATGATGTCTAGAAAATATGGGAAAACAAAATACACCTTATTTATTCATTCCTTATTATTAAGAGTATCATTAATTTCATTTATACCCACGTTTCCTTTCCCATAATATCTCATTACTTTGATCATAAATAACGTAAATAATATATATATATTAAAAAATTAGGCAAAAGAAGAGTGATGTGACACCTCTCTTTGACTAAGAACAAGTTTATTTTTTTTCTCTTGTGTTTGACCTTTTTCCTATTTTTATCATTTTTGTTCAATGTTAAAAAAACTTAAGTCACTTTTTAAATTCTCTTAACTATGTTGAATATGGCATGTTAAAAAACTGAAAAGTTATTTCATTCCCTTAATAACACATTCATTGTCTTCTTATTCCTAAACGGTTTGTCCCACTTCTCTAATTAACAAGACTACATAATGGATATTTAGTAATATTTATGTCTTTTCATATTCTTTGCAGGTAACTATTTATAATTTGCAAGATGCTGGAAATATTTGAATTGGAATGCGTAGACAAATATTTTCAAAGATAGTATATTAGTAAGTCTGCTCAATCATCTTTTTTACTCTAAGCTATGGGTCTTCTTTGATTGCTTTCGGTGTACTTCCTTTTTTGCAAAAATGTTATGTTGGTTTATTTCTGAATCTAGCTACATCTTATCTTTTCTGTTTTAAATCTTTTGTATCTAAATGTGTTTATGTGTTTTGTTATTTTCCAGGGGAGGGGACGTGTGGAAGTAAAGAGCATGACAGAGAGTTATGGTGGAATGCTTTATTATTTCCTTCTACCTTTTATTAGTTAGATCAACACAATTCTTCTATTTGAATTTGTTTTTCTATTTTATTTTTTATATGTATCTTTCCCTTATATATATTTAGTTTTTGTTAGTTATGTGTATTTGGAGAAGTTTTAGATCAATAAGGGATTTTACAATGTAGATGTTAAAAGAAGATGAGAATGCAAATTTAATATTTCTCATTATTCTTCTTCTTTTTGTATGTCGACTAAATTTCGCAAAGAAAATAATTTCATTTCACGCAATCATATCTTTTTTTTTGGCCTTTTTTCTGTTTATATTCAATGTTAAAAAAAAAAATCAAAAAGTTACTCACTTATCTCTCTTAGTTAAATTATGTTAAAGATATAATGTCAAAAAAGTTTAAAAGTCATTTCTTTAACTCTCTTAATTTCTATTGTTAAAACAAACATATATTCTTTGAAAGCTGAAATAGGAGCGGAACGCAAAAGGAAAAATAATAATATAAAAAGTCAATGTTGACAGATAAAAAGGAAGGCCTTTAGCAGAAGGAGTTGAAGGTGAAAACTTTGCAAACAATACTTTGGTTATTCGAAAGATAAAAAATAGAAATTACCATGATATAGTGTACAGTAATTTTTATTTGGGTCCGAGACTTGCAAAAGGTTTGTTTCATTTTTATTTATCTTACTTTCTTGAAAATTAGTGAATATGGAGCGGTGCAGTTTGTAAATTCATAATCACATAATATGCTTGCTTTATTCGTTGATATTCATTCGTATGAAACAAAATAATTATTATGGTTATTGGATTTGAAATTATGTCTAGATTTTACGATAAAAAGGATAAATTATTATACTTATAATTTTTATTGTGAGGATTTACAATTAAGGAAGATGCTTTGATTGAATCTAACTTAAGAGAACATTTGATCTATAAAAAATATTATTTAATATATGTGATTGTTAATTTGTATTGCCGTACTAAATCTTGAAAATAGTATGTCTGGAACTCACCGACTACATACCTTTATTATTTTTTAATTTATTTGAAGGGTAGGAAATAAGGAAGGAAATGGAAAAGAAAATAAAAAATATAAAATCAAGTGTTAATTTTACGACCGCGCAAAGCACAGATAAATTAACTAGTTTCCGATAAACTATGGGCGGCTCAAGGTCCAATCAACCAATTTTCTTGCTATAGGCCCCCAAAAAATTGTTAAGAGCCCTACCAAAATTATGTACAAATGTGCAATAAGCTATGGGCGGCTTAAGGTCCAATCAACTAAATACTTTGCTCTTTGATTGAGGCCTAAAATTTGTTAGTCGTAGTTTGTTTAATGATATATAAAATATTTCAATTTACATAAATACAAAAATCTTTGTAAAAAGGAAATAAGCGGTGACTGGAAAGACAGCTTAAAAGAACAATCACATAATTTTTCTTAACTATTTTCTCAAATTCTTTGTTTAATATTTTGATTTTATTAGCTAAGCTGACTAGTAGCAATTTTATGTAGTTTTAAATATATAATTTTATTTCAAAAATCTAATCGAATTCAAGTAAAATTAGGTACTTTGACTTTTGCTTTTCCTACCCCTTCAACTTGATGGAGAACCATAAAATGCCAATTATTCACATAGAGATCGTTAAAAAAAATGAAACAAATAAACATTAACAATTTATATAGCTAACTTAACGTGACTTAGAAGAGAACTAAGGCTACCCGTAAGGCTGTGATGTGATGAATATGATTTGTTCATTCTTATTAAAGATTTTAGGTTTAAATTTTGGGAATGAAAAATAATTCTGATAAGGAGTGTCTCCCAATTTAACGAGTTGAACGCCCTCATAAATACAAATTAGTTGGGTTTCTTACCACAAGTTTTTAATAATATGCCCTTCTGTCGTTACATGCGATTATCTCCACTATTGAAAGAAAAAAAAAATCTAGCACAAAATGAATACGAACTACTGAATAAAGAATAAAATAAAAAGTATGAAGGCTCAAGCCCTTCTTTTTTTATTACTACAGAATTACTTAAGAACAAAAAAAAATTTGTTTCTATTTATATGTTTTACTTTCTTTTATTAGTCTTTTTTTTAAAGAATAAATATTACTCTACCTGATATGTTATGTACCATACTCCCTCCGACTTAAAAAGAATGTCCATTGAGCCTTTATTTTTTGGATAAAAAAGAGAGTTCACTTATAAAAAAAAAATTAACTTATTTTTTAAAAATTTATCTTTATTAAGTGTTAAGTAACCAACTCCCAATATCTATTTAGTTAGGGATAATTTAGTCAAATAACTTACTTTTGAGTAGAAATTAGTATTTTATCAAGGGGTGCGAAAATGGCTAAGTGGACGCTCTTTTTGAACCGGGGGAGTAATGTTTAGGACATGTAACACATTACATATACTTTTAATTAATACTATAAACTTAAAAAGTTATATCCCCTCTGACTCATATTATTTGTCCACATTACTAAGAATATATGTCCCAATTACTTGTCAATTTACAAAATTGAAATATGTAAATTAACATAGAATTAATTAATTTTTTCCATCTTATCCTTAATATTAAGTGTTCTTGAAAATAATCAATATTGATTTTTTTCCGTAAAAATAATCAATATTGATTAGAGTGTAATTTATTGAAGAGAGATAAGGATAAAATAGTAAGCATACATCTTTTATTTATAATTTCTTAAAGGGTGGGTAAACAAAACAAAAAAATGGACAAGTAATAGGAAAACTATATGCACAGTCAAATTAAAATAAAAATACATAAATTAAGTAGGCGTTTGGCCATGAAAACCAAATACTCAAATTTTTCACTTTATTCGGTATTTTAAAGTTGGACTTGTGTTTGATTATAGTTTTTGCAAAGAATATTTGGCTGTTTGAATGTATTGAAAGTGAAAACAAATTTTTAAATATTTTTCAAATTCTAAATACAACTTTAAATTTCCATGGCTAGACATTAATTTTCAAATAAAGTGAAAATATTTTCCGAAAAACAAAGTGAAAAAATTTCATCACCAAACGGACCCTTAGAAATAGGCCTGTGCACGAATCGGTTCGGTTCGGTTTTGGCCATCATCGAGTTGAAATTTCGAATTTCGACTTTCTAAAATTCCCAACCAAACTCGATCCATTCTAGGTTCAATTTGATTCGTTTTTTATTATTTCGGTTCGGTTACACAAATCGATTTGTTCGGTTTATTCGAAATTTAAACAAGCAACTATTTCATTTCAGTTTTAGAGTAAACATAACAAAAAATAATGAGATCCTAAACTTGCAGCCTTATAACCAAAACATTAACCAAGAAAAAACCATAAACTTGCAAGCATAATAGCATATAAATAGCAAAACAAGAGCTTGACAACTTGTGCAAGCATACAAATCCGTCAACACCACATTACATATACCAAATTAGTCACTAGTGGCATATAAATTCGGTTTGTTCGGATCGGTTCGGTTGATAATTGAAGCAAACCGTAACCGAACCGTTAAACCGTAATATTTTACAATTGCATTTGTAAATCGAAATCGAATTGTATTATCCGAATTGTTTCGAATCGGTTCAGAAATTCGGATTGAACCGATTTGTGCATGGGCCTACTAAGAAATGCATATAACGAGCCTTCCTCATTGCCGCTGACCTAAGCAACCCCTATTCTCTCTCTCTAAACAACATACACATTTTCTATACGTTTCTCTAACTTTTTAGATAATCCTTTATCTCTCTAGATTAAATTAAATATACAATACCACTCCCTTTATTATACGTACAAAAAAAAAAAAAGACCTAGGTGCATTTTTTTTTTTCCCTTCTTTCATTTATTTGATCAGTAAAGTGAAAAAGAAACCCTAGTTTTTTTTTTTTTTTGATCTGGTGAAGGTATGGCATCTGGTGGTAGGCCAACAAGTAGTTCATCAGGTTTTGATTTTGGGTCAGATGATATTCTTAGCTCTTATGAAGATTATCCTCCTCATCAAGATGCCGTTAATGGGACCCATCACTCTGATCCTTCTATTGCTGCTAATTCTACTAAGGTTAAAAAATAAAAATAAAAAAAATTGTGTTTTTGCCAGTGGGATTAAATATTTGTATGGTGAAAGTGTTGTGTGAGTTGTTTTGCTTGATTCGTATAGGGTTTTGGAAGTTATTGAGGGTATTGCTGATTGTTTTTGATAATCGTGTTATCCGAGTCAGCTTCTGCGCACCTTGATTAATTAATTATAGAGAAAATTACACTATATGTTAACTACCAAAATTGACCCATTTTTTTTAATTCTTACAAAAAAATGACCCAAGCTTTTCTCTCTCTCGCTCTCTGCCTTCTTACATGTTTGTATATGTTGGTATAAGTGTCTATATATGTTTGTATATTGTGGGCTATTTTTTGTAATGTAAGTTTTGGGCTATTTTTTTGCAATGTAAGTGACCAACTTGTATATTTTTGAAATTTTCCCATATTAGAGAAGTACTTGTTATTTCCCACTAGCACAACTATTAGTAGCTGGTAACTTTGTTCACCAAGGCTGAGACAGATAGAAAGAATCACCAAGTATTTTTTTTGTCTCCGATTTAAACCTGAGACATCAGATGGTTATCAACCCACTTTATTGATATACCCTTAGGGTGCATGAAAGCTTGAAAAATTGCTAACGGGTATTGCTGAAAATTATTGATTTTGGATTTTACTTTTTTGGATAACCGTGGTGTTTGAGCCAGCTTGCGCACACCTCGACTCATTCTACTGGGTACCTGTTACCTCCCGCCAAGGATCAAACTTTGTATTTGTGTTAAAATGTTCACTTAATATGTAGACTTAATTTTCAAGAACCCAGTAAGTTGTGTTTTCTAGTATCCAAAACCCATAAACTCAAAATCCTAGCTCTACCTCTGCTAGCATAGGTATCGGGTAACTTTGTCTCCCAAAGCTTGGTCAGCTGGGAAGAAATCACCTAGTGTTTTTTTGTTGTCTTCGCTGGGAATTGAACTAAGACCTTATCATGGTTCTCAACTCACTTCGTGTTGATTTTGGAATTGAATTTATGGTTTAGGTGCTGCTTTTGCAATTTTGGAGATATAGTGAGCATTATGGTTCCTATATCTTTCTTTGGGCTGGAAAGAGTGCTGGTTTACTATGTTATTTTGTTCTCTGTTAATGCTGGTTTACTATGTATTAGCAGCTGCACTGACCAATTTGGCGATAAAGCTACATATATTCACCTATATGAAAATTATTACCCTGATGCAATCTGTTTAACATTCTAAGTGTGGATTAAAGTCATCAAATGGTAAAGATTGGTTCACTTGGCCTTCCATAATTTTCTGTAGTGTTTAACTATGTAACTCGACTATTAGGCTAATACCTTGGTGGAATCGAGAAGCATGACTGCCAGGCATCTGTCTGTGCTGTCTCATTAAATCTTATAATGCTAGTTTTGTGTCTGGGGGATTTATGGGTTTTTTGGGTTGGGGGGTGGATGTTAAGATATTAGTCTATATTCACTCATTTTGGAGCTACTAATCGGGGTGATGAATCAAAGCTGTAGACTAACACTAATGATGGAGGAGCTTCTTAACCTGTACTGTACATTCTCTTCTTTTCATATTAAACTCCTTCCTCTTTATTGCTGCCTCTCGTTTTGTTTATGAATAAATCAAGGACATGAGACTGCAAAACGGGTTAGTTAAAGTTTGACCTGTAAGAATTCGAGAGAAAATACTCTCTCAAGATCTGCATGTAGCAGAAAAAGGAAATCACGTACACAGTATTCTCAGTAGCTCTGGTTTGTATTGCATCTGGATTCTAGATTTGGTGTTAATATTTTGGAAAAAAGAATTCTAGAGAAAATACTGTCTCAAGATCTGCATGTAGAAGAAAAAGGAAATCATGTACACAGTACTCTTAGTATCTCTGGTTTGTATTTTATCTGGATTCTAGATTTGGTGTTAATAATTTGGAAAATGTTTGGAGTCATGGTTTTGTTGTATCTCAGTAATAGGAATTATTTGCAGCTTTTTAGTTAGGAGTCATAGACTAGTTAGAATTAGCATTCTGATTAAGAATCTTAGCATAATGCCTTTTAGATCCTTGTAGGAAGACTTTTTCTTTCTATTGCATTATATTCAATCTTACCTAACTGTGATTTGACTTCTTACTGAATTATGCTCTTGTATTGAGCAGGAGTTCCACAAAAGTAGAATGACGAGATCATCAATGTTGCCCGCTTCGACATATGGTGGTCCACCAGAAGAATCTTCCTTCAATCAAGGCATGATAATGACTGTTGAGAAGACCATGAAAAAATATGCGGACAATCTCATGCGTTTCCTAGAGGGAATAAGTTCACGCTTGTCGCAGTTGGAATTATACTGTTACAATCTTGATAAGTCCATTGGGGAAATGCGGTCTGATTTAGTTCGGGATCATAGTGAGGCAGATTCGAAACTGAAGGCTCTTGAGAAGCATGTTCAAGAGGTTTGTTCACCTTGAAATTGTGGATTGTATTGCTTACATATAATCCTATTTTATAAGTTTCTTTTAAAGATGATATGCCTTTTATGCTCTCATGATTCCAAGCCCTAGAAAGTATGATAGTCCTAGTATGTTGCTTTTTAAAAAAAAAAAAAAAATTAAATTTAGCCATCATGGCCATTTACTCAACAAAAGAAAGTTCAACAAACAAAAAGTAGTCCTAGTATGTTACTTATAATGTGATAAACCTATTATGTTCGTCAAAGTTTTAGCTAAAAGTTAAAATCCATGCAAAAATTTCTCCCCCATAACTGATGACCTTGGATGCTTATGACTCCCTTAGCCTCAAGTTTTGGTTTTTTTAACTTGCAATGAATGGCTTAATTCAGCTCAAATTTTCGTGGAACACATTCTGCCGTGACTGGAGAATTTGTATAGTTTAGTAGACTTGAGAAGTTTTCAGCTCTAACAGGTTACTTTATCTTAGAGAATTTTCTAGACTCTATTTTCTAGTTACACTTAGACAATTGGCAAAGTTTACCTCATCAGATTAAGTTAGATTCTACTTTAAGTGGGAGTCTGTGTGTGATTAGAACTAGTCTGTGTGTGATTAGAACTAACACCACATTATTGTAGAGAATCTACAATGCAGTGACGCACTAGAACACCCTTGTTGACAATCCTTTACTCCCACAGACAGCCAATCACAAGGAGTCACTGGGTGTAGTTTGCATCCGTCTTTCTCTGCAAAAACTTGCATATTTTTGCTTATTTGTGTCTGAACTTTAGATACACCGACTCATTGAGGTTCTATCTTTCTAATGCTCCTAGGCAATATGTAAGAATTTATCGTTGTCCAATTTTAAGCTGCTCTCGCAATTTTGCCCGCACGATTTGTCCAACTTTAATAGCTATTCGATGACTAATTTCTTTACTGTTATTCCTGCAGGTCCACAGGTCTGTACAGATTCTGAGAGATAAGCAAGAACTCGCTGAAACTCAGAAGGAGCTGGCTAAGCTTCAGTTTGCGCAGAAAGAAACAGCTTCAGCCAGCAATTCTCAGCAGAATGAGGACAGGAACGTTCAACCTGTGTCTGATTCCAATAAAGGTGACAACTCAACTGATGTGCATGGACAACAACTAGCACTTGCTCTACCCCATCAAGTAGCACCCCGTGCTCCTATTACTAACCGACCCGTCGAGCAGCCACAACAACCACCTCCATCATCAATTCCATCTCAAAGTTTGACGCAGTCGCAAGGCTACTATTTACCCCCAGCGCAGATGTCAAATCCACCAGCTCCAAGTCACTTGTCCCAAGGTCAATATCTGCAATCTGACCCCCAGTATCGAACTTCTCAAATGCAAGATCCTTCTAGGGTACCACCCCAGCCAGAAGCACCTCAGGGGAATCAGACCCCACAAATCCAGTCAATGCCCCAGTATCAGCAGCAATGGGCACAACAGATACCTCAACAGGTTCAATCACCCCAACAGGTTCAACAGCATCAGCAAGCACCCCAGCAGGTTCAACAGCATCAGTTTCCAACTGTGCAACAGCAAGCTAGACCCTCATCACCAGCTGTTTATCCCTCTTATCCCCCCAGTCAACCGAATCCTTCTCCTGAACCGGTCCCCACCAATAGCATGCCAATGCAACTGTCATTTTCTGCTATCTCTCAATCAGTTGCGAGCCGTCCAGAGGCAATGTCCTATGGGTATGACAGGTCTGGCAGGCCGATTCAGTCACAACCCCCAACCCAGCCTCTCAAGCCTTCATTTGGTGCTCCAGGGGATGGGTATGCAGCTAGTGGGCCCCATCCGTCCCTTTCTGCAAGAGATGGATATTTGATGTACGACAGTGAAGGCGCAAGGGGACATCCACAACAACCACCTAATTTCTCACAAAGTGGTTATCCTCCCTCCAGCTACCCTCCCCAGAATGCACAGTCCACACCCAGCCCAAATCTTATGGTTCGTCCACCACAGTTGATGCGCACGCATCCTTACAATGAATTAATTGAGAAGTTGGGAAGCATGGGCTACAGGGGAGATCATGTGGTTAATGTGATCCAGAGGCTCGAGGAGAGTGGTCAGACAGTTGATTTCAATGCTGTGCTTGATAGGCTGAATGGACATTCTTCAGGTGGTCCTCAGAGAGGATGGTCGGGTTAGGTCAGCAGCCCAATCTTTCTTATCTGAAAAAGTGAAAGACAATTTGACTCGGATACTATCTATTTTGCTTAATAAGGGTCATATAAGTAGGCAGTTGATGATGGGCATATGGCGCTATCGTGCTGTGTATTGTATATTTGCCATGCCTTACGTCTGAAGTTTTATTAGATGTAAGGCAACATGCTTTCCAATATTGTAATGTAGGAGAATTGATGAATACCTTTTTTTAAGATTGAACGTGTTCTCTCGTTCTTGTCCTTTGATTAATCTTGGTTTTATGCTTGTGAATCTATTTCTTGGAGAGAGGATGCGCCAATGGGATGAAAAGGTTCAAATTACGTCCCTGTATTATCCTTCTATCTCTTGAGGGGAAAAGGTTCAAATTTGCCCTCAACATTTGTGATATGTCGTATATACAGTCAAACAAAACTCTCTATAACAACATCGTTGGGTTCAAAAATTTTCAGTTGTTATAGAGAATGACTGTTATACACCTATAACAGCATTGTCATTTAAATAATATTTAACTGTTATAGGCAAAAAAGATGCATAAAATTTAATTTTCATTTTTAATTGCAAATTCTAAGCATAATCACACTTTGTACAACGAAGGAAAATCATTTAATGATGACCTTCCCCTAATATAAACAGATCTGGCATCTTTGCCTCTTCTTGTTCAGGGTCCTAAAATATATATATTCATATAATTTTTTTTTTGTTGTAATAGTGTATTAAATGATCAAATATTTTGTCAAAATGTCTACACTTATTATTGGTAATCATAGATATTTTATTTTTTAAAGATGATTAATTATTATATTACCAAAAAAAGAATATAGCTGTTATATTGGGGGTAAGTTTACAAAGAGCGTACTGGTATAAAGTTAGTTGTTGTTGTTATAGGTGAAATGTTGTTATAGAGAAGTAAAATATAACATAAAAAATCGGTTCCGAAAAAAATTAGCTGCTATAGAGAGGTGCTGTTATATGCGGGTGCCGTTATAGAGAGGTCTAACTGTATATCTTATTTTAACCTATCAGCTCATAGGAGTTCTCACCTCTCCCGTCTCAAATATGCACCTCCCACTAATAGTTTTCCACCAATGAAAAAAATTGGTTTGATTTGACTGATACAATGGTAAGAGTATATTTAGACATTTTTAATTGTTCAGGGACGTAATCGAACCTTTTCAATTGTTAGTATGCTTCAAATTATTGCATTCTCTACGAGTAATACATGGATGCACAACGGGAGATTAGAATGGTGAAACTGGCTATTTAACTAGTCCAATAAGCTATAACCGAGAGAGAGAACAGTGATCTTTTGAACATGTCTTTGGTAATTGGTAGTATAATGGAAGTCATTTAGAAAATAGTTTTTACGGAAGAATCAATTTTTCTTGTTTGATTATAAGAAAATATCAAAAAACCTATCTATATATTGTTAGTACTAAAGAATTTGATCGAAACACTCTCCGGTTTGCAAATACTATTATTAATCTTTGGTGGTTTATTTTTTTCAAAAAATATTCTTTACTCATCAAGTAAATAGGGAGTTTTCTGGAAAATGACTTCCAACATACCAAAACACAATTATTTGGATATTTTCGTGATTAGGTTCGCTTATGACGGTATTGGACCATAAGATTTCCCTGCCTTAGCGTCTGTCAATATTTGGTTGTTATTCTGATTTTTAAAAGAGTTTCCACTCTTCCTCTGATTATTGTGAGAATTAACACAAGAGTATAGCTCAACTAATGGTGTGTATGAATTTATAATTTGATACTATTGGATTGTGTAAACCATCTTATCTAAAAACTTAAAAAACTATTAGAAAGTGAAGGTTTTTGTTCTCTTTCTCACTCCTTTCTCTATCGTCTAGATATGAACTATTATAAAGTAAAGATTTATTTTTTCTCTTTCTCACCCCTTTTTCTATCGCTTAGATATGATTTCTGTGCTGTTAGAAAAGCAACTTGTTGGGGAATAGATTCTTAAGGGCATTTGCATATATAACAAATATTTGAGACATTCTTTATAGCTGCTGGAAGATGGATCATGTTAATTAAACACAGTGGAGGTTTAACAAATGAAAGCAGAGTACCCATTTTATGTTTTAATTACATGGGTTGCTGGCTCCATACTAGGATGATTGCCCTTAAATTCAGAATTATTCTAATAATATCCACCTTGTTGGAAACTTGTTAGAGCACTAATCTTCCGCTATATGCAAAGAAACCTGACCACATTGGTCTATTGTATGGAGCTTGCATTTCTGTAAGAGGTTGTTTCCACGGCTTGGATTTCGTAATCTTCTGGCCACATATTGACAACTCTTACTATTGCGTCAATTCTCCACTTCATAAGTCCGTCATAAATTCTAGTAATATGCACCTAATTCTAAACTTGGCAGTGCACTAACCTTCCACTACATGGTTGGTTCGATGAAAGACCTGATCACATTGGGTCTATCGTATTTAGTCACTTTTCTGCATTTCTTCAAGAGGTTGTTTTCACGGCTTAAACCTTGGAATCTTCTAACCACACATCGACAACTTTTACTTTTGTACCAAATCTTTCCTTCCTATAAAATCTTTTTCCGTGGTGTCCTGTATCACAAAAATAAAAACAATAAAGTTTTGCAATATATCTTGAGATTATAGTTGCCTATTAAATATTTAGATAAAAGCAGTTTGGAAGATTTAGAATCTGGTGCCGATCAAAGGATAAACTTGGTGGATACCAAATGTGAAGATTCTTGCCAGAAATGCTGGTAGCATGCAAAACTTTTGAGCTATTTTCTTTTCTTTTCCCAATAAGAATAAAATATGGTTTCTTAGACTAATATAAGCTTTTATCTTGTGTCTCATCTATATCTGGATTGAACCAGATAGAGAGAAAGAGAAAGAGTTGGTTAGAGATAAGAGAGAGATGAGAGGAATGAAAGGTGAAATTGTGCTCAACATCCCTGCAGAAAAAGCATGGGAAATGTACAGGGATAATGATAAAATCAGCAGGGTAAATCCACAAATGCTTTCTAAGGCTGAATATATTCAAGGAGAAGGAGAACCTGGCACTCTCAGGCGTCTCCAGCTTGGCCCGGGTAAGTCCTCAATAGAAGATTCACAATAAAAACTTACTTACACCTGGTATTTGTTCTAAGCAAATGAATGAACATATGTCTTGCACACAATCTTTTAAGTAATATGTATTTTCGGTTTAATTTGTACCAACGGCTATAGTTAAATTGTTTAATTTAGTGTAAACAACGACCATAGCTAAATATTTTTCGAGGACTCACTTTCGAAGTTTTCCACAGTTGCTTTTCATGGAAGGATCACATTGCTGTTCTTGTTGCCATCATCTGTTGCTTTGATCCTAGCAATGTATGTTCTTAGATTATTTTTTTCCATTTTAAGTGCTACATAAAAGAGGAACGAGGAAGGAAAGCAGGAAGGGGACACCGGGACAGTGAAAACCGATCTCATACATGCCTGTTGTCTGGAAGACTTCCATTAATATTACTAAACTAAGCCTTAGTTATTTACTTTGTTTACAAATTAAGTTTTACAATTAGTTACTTAATCTTGTTATTGTTTCTGCTTATTGATACCGACTCTTGCATTGTTCTTTGAGCCGAGGGTCTATAGGAAACGTAGGGGTTTGGTCTGAGTACACACTACCCTCGCCAGACCCCACTTGTCGGATTGCACTTGATTTGTTGTGGTTGCCTTGAAAAACTAGAAGTTGTCAATATACATAACATAAACTCACACACTCATACAAGTACTTAACTGATGGGCTAAGCCAACTCCTTGATGAAGATGTCACAACCACCAATACCATAGAGTAAACTTTACCTTTGTATCACAGAGAAACGGATCTAAAACTTAAAGTTTATGAGTTTTTACAGCGACATCAAGTTAGAGTCTATATAATAATAACAGGGTTCACAATCAAATATTTAGTGTAAATTTTAATGTACATATACAGAGTATGGACAAAAGTTACTTGGTTCACATGAAGCCGTAACTAACACTATAGATCCGCCTTTGCTTTGTTTTTATGCAGCATTGAGCAGCTATGTCAAACAGTCAGTAGAAAAGATAGAGAAAGTGGAAGAGGGGAGATCAGTGACATACCAAGTCACTGATGGTGATCTGAGGAAAATGTACAATCCATACAGAGTTACCTTCTCATTCATCCCTGTAAGAGGCAGCAATAAGCAATGTGTAGCAGAATGGAAAGCAGAGTATGAGCCTATTACACCTACAATTCCTGCACCAGAACAAGCAAGAGATGCTGCACTATCATTTCTCAAGTTATTTGAAAAAACAGAAATCCATGCTCTATAAAATAAGGCAGGTATTATGTATGTGATGTAAGAATAAAGAGGTCATTATGTTGCCTAATGAACAGAGGCGAATATAGGATTTGAAGTTCAAGAACTTGAGGTCATTATGTTACCTAATGAACAAAGGCGAATACAGAATTTAAAGTTTAACAACTTGTTTGGATGGTGGTATCGTATTGTTACATTAAATACAATATTTCGATTGTTACTTACATGTAGAGCCATGCTCTGTAAAACAAAACAAGTAATATGTTTTGTAAGAATAAAGAGGTGATTCTGTTACATGTACTATCCACAATAATTTCACCAATGCGAATTCAAGATTTGAAATTTTATGAATTTCTACAAGAACCTCAAGTTAATATCACGGGCAAAGGTAAATTTTTCTTATACCTTGTATTTGGATTAGGAAATTTATTAGATATAAAAAATATGTATAATTGCGAACCCGGTAACTAAAATGAGCTATGGGTTTAGTGGAAACTTAGAACTCATAAACCTCAAATTTCGGCTCTACCTCTACTTAATATACAATAATAATTGGGTTTACAGTCAAATAATTATAGATATTTAGTGAATTTTTAATGCATATATAGGGTTTTGGACAAAAGTTATTGAGTTCACGTGAACTCGTGACTATAAGCTGGCTCCGCCCCTGGTGATAAGTTCCACATTAATGGTGGATGTTTGGTTGCAATATTTATTGGATTTAAGTTGTATACAATCACTATTTGGAGAACTTTTACATTAATATATAATTCAACCATGGGATATTATTCTATCTTTTAAGTTATATTTACTGTAATTTCTAGTTATTTGTTATGCTAATTACTTCAATCATATGATTGTAAAACCAATACGTACTAGATTGGATAAAATGATTAAATATTTAAGCGAAAAAAGATTAATATAGCCCAAGATAACATTGAAAACAAAATTTATTCAGCTTAACATAAAGCCATTATGTAAACATACCGTATATTATTCGCTGCATATGTCCAAATTTTAATATAATAAACCAAAAATCCAATTACTAATACAAACAATCTTTTGACTAATTATATACGTACTAACGTTCCGCTGTTCAATCTTTTAACCAAAATGATTATATAAAATTATCACTATGATGCATCAATTTCATCATTCAATTGTATATTATACTTGATTTTTAATGTTTTGCGACTATTTGTGTTTTTCACAGAGTTGTAGATTGAAGAAGAAGGTTCCAATCGGGTTAACAGGCCTGGAACCTTTTATAATCAAACTTATTGCACTGTTTCAAATTGTGACCTCTTGACTATTAAACTGTTGCAAGAAAGCAAAAAATAATAATAAAAAAAAATCAAGAAATAATTTAATTTACTTAAAATTAACTTGAGTCAAGATGATAATTTCAATTTAGGTTAAATAATAGATGATACCCAATCTGTCAAACTGGTAAAGTTACTGCCATGTAATCAGGAGGTCACAAATTCGAGCTGTGAAAATAGCCTCTTGCAAAAATGCAAGTAAAGTTGCGTACAATAAATCCTTGTGATCCTGCTCTTCCCCGGACTACAAACATAGCTGGAGCTTAGTACATCAGATTACTTTTTTTTTACCCTATCTGCCCAACTCAAGACCTTTTTTAATTTGTTTGTACATTCTTATTGATTTACCAAAACAAAACTAATACTACTATTTTGTACTTGTTTTTTCCCTTTATCATGACCATACCTAACAAATCAATCATAAAATACTTATATTTTTCTATGTTTTGAAGTCTTTTGTGGATTAATTTGGGTTAAATATGAAGCCCAAAATGATTCAACTTTTCTATCATCAAACTTAAATTGTGCTACACTTGATATCCCGATAAATACATGCACAGTCCAACCCAGGTTAAAATGATGGGAGAATGATGTATATATACATACGAATAGGGTATATTTACAAAATATGACAATACTTTTTAGTTTATAAAACATAACGATAAATTTCTTACAAAACATATACAAAATTTTCGCTCAAAATTTTGTGTATGAAAACTATATGAAATGTGTATATCTCGCTTAATGCTTAAATATTTCGCTAAAAATTTTGTGTATGAAATATGTATATCTTGCTCAAGGCTTAAAACTTTCGCTCAAAATTTTATGTATGAAAACTGTATATCTCACTCAATGCTTAGAATTCTCACATTTTTTATGTATAAAAACTGTATAAAAATGATATGAAATATGTATATAACTGTATAGAATTTTTATAAAGCTCATGTTAAATTTTTGAAAATTTAATACAACTAGATCAACATTGTATACAACCTTCATACAATATTCGAACAATTAATACAATTTTGATTCTCGCTTCGAAATTCAGATGAAATTACTACAAACTTTTTTTCTTGCAGAGTTGTTAATGGAGACTTCGGAGGCATCTCCATTCCGTAACCACCGTGAGTGATATTATAATCAGTACAAGAGAAATAGTTGTGGACGTAGTAAAGGCAAAGACCAACAATAAGCTTCTAACAATCTGCCATTATTATAAGCCATCTCATAAACCAGCTTATTCAAAACCCTAAAAGGGCAGGCGACACCCGAAAACAACCATGAACACCATCAACACAACAGATCTGAAGCAGAGATTTGAGTAGAACGGGGAGAAGGGAGGGGAAGGGTGGGGCGGTGTTGTTCCGAATGAACTGGAGAATGGGAAAAAAGGGAAGGGAAGGTGCGCTTTTAACTTTTTCAGATTTGATATATTTTGTAATTTTATTGGTATATTTTGTAAATAAGGAAAAGTATCCTTATGTTTTGTAATATAGAGTGTTAAGTAGTATTATTAGGTTATTTTCCCTAAAATAATAGTATATATTTTTTCCTAAGCCTACATTTAATGGATTATTTGCATACATAGCCTTTTTGATCCTTTTTGATGTTACTCTTTAAATTATGTCTTCGTTAGCATATTTTGTTAAATTCCGGCTTCAATTATCTTTTTTATACACAAATGTAGTTGTTTCCAAAACAACAAAAAATGAAGTAAATTTAGCACACTTGGCTAACAGGGACAATTCGTGCAAATGCTCTACCAAAAGTAAACTCGTTTACCTCCTAATGAAAAAAAAAAAAAAAAAACAAACCCGGGTCAAATTGGCGGTAACATTTTCACAACTATCACTAAAACTCACAAACAGCGCGGCATTTTTCTGGGCGCCAATCTTCCCGCCTTACTATTTTGCCGCCATTACAATATTTTCACACACTATTTATACATCCCTAAAATCAACCACTCAAAACACATTCACAAACACATAATTTTTCATTCAGTAAAAAATAAAATTACTATGGTAGTAGCATTAGGTCCTGGAAAATTCTATGGTAGCAGTCTACCAAGACCACGATTTTACACCAACCCGGATCACGAACGGGTCGACCCACCCGTATCCGTTTTAGACCCGTTTCTATCATGGGCTGAAGAAGCTCACTGGTCTATGGGTGGTCTAAGCTTCAAACGCCTCCGTTTACAAGGCCGTATTGAAGGCAATATAAACAAACTCAGATCTGAACGCGAAAAAATTGAAAAAAAAGCTGCCAAGAAAAAGGGTTTTTCGCCTTCTCCTCCACCTGAGAAGGTGAATTTGAAGAGGAAAATGAGATTGGTTGATGACGTGGAGGTTGTAGGGAGAGTTGAGAAAAGGGGTTTGGTGAGGAAATTGGATGATGATTTTGATAGAGTTGCTACGACTAAGGGTGAGGAGGTAAATAAGGTGAAAAGTAAGGGTAAGGGTAGGAAATTAGTAAAGGGTTTGAAGAGTAGTGGATATGTGACACCAACTGCAACAAGAGTTTCTCCTAGAATGTCTAAACGTGGGTCGCCTTGAAGGTGTTTGATTATTTGTTTCAATGAATGGAATCTTTTTATAGTACAGGATTAGTGTGTTGATTTTGAAATGTAAGGTGGGATTACTGTTGTAATCTTGATAGAAATGAATGAAAGTTTTATTATTACAAGAATTAATCTATGTTTGTTGTCTTTGGTGCTTGGTTTTCATTCATATCATATATTATGTTGTTATTGGTGAGTTTTGGTTCATTTTGCAATCTTGAGCTTCAGTAGATATTTGTTGCTCTTATAGTAAAAGTCAAAAAGTAAAAATAGTTTAAAAATTGCAATTAATACAGGCAGTGGCGGAGTCAGGAATTTGGTGAACGATGTGCAATTTTTTTTCTTACTTATATTAAGAATGTGTAACATTAAATATATACTCATAATAGCTAATATTTAATCTATGTATATCGTGTAATTTTCCGGCGAAGGGTGTGCACTTGACCACTCTTCGCCTAAGGTGGCTTCACCCATGAATCCAGCTGAAAATAGACAAAAAGCTGAAGAAAATTGGATGATGATTTTGATAGAGTTGCTGTGGAGAGTGCTCCAATGAGGAGAACAAGGGAGTGGGAGAAATAGAGATTGTGTGGTTGTAGTGGTAAATAAGGTGAAAACTAAGGGTAGGATATTGGTGAAGAGTGGTGAAAGAAGAGTGTGGCAAGAACTTCTCCTAGATTGTTGAAACGTGGGTCGCCTTGAAGGTGTTTGATAAATTGTTTCAAAGAATGAAATGTCAAAGGGTACAGGATTAGTGGGTTGCCTTGAAAGTGTTTGATTTTTTGTGTCAATGAATGAAATCTTCATGGTTTAGGATTAGTGTGTTAAGACTTTGAAATGTAAGTTGGAAAATCAATGAAAGTTTTATTATTATAAGAAACAATCCATTTTTTTTTTTGAATATCTTTGGTGCTGACTTGTTATACTTATGTTATTGGTAACTTGTGGTTCATTCTGCAATCTTGGTTCTTGTAGATTGTTATGTTTGCCCCAACTGAAATGGTAATGCTTGCTTTTGTGCAGATGTGAATGAAAGTTAGTGTAGAACTGCAATTAGCACATCTAAGAAGTTGTTAAAATGTATGGAGTTGATTATATACAATTAACTTAAAAGCTGAAAGTACCAGTTTTGCTCGAATGCGCCTAGATTGAAGAAACGTGGGTCGCCTTCAAGGTGTTTAATTATTTGTCTCAATGAATGGAATGAATGAAATGTTTAGAGTACAGGATTAGTGTCTTTAGACTTTCAATGTAAGTTGTATTACTGTAGTAATCTTGGTAAAAGGAGTTAAAAGTTTTATTATTACAAGAAACAATCCAGTTTTTCAGTTTGCTTTATCTTTGAATGTCTTTTGTGCAGAATCAATCTTATATTAGATTGTTGGTAAATTACGGTTTATCCTGCAATCTTTGTCTTTGTTGACTGATGTTTTCCTTAACTGTGATACGTTAATACTTGCTGTTAATGCAAAAGTGATGTAAAGTTGATGTTAAACTGCAATTAATGCGTTTGCAAAAACAAGACACATCTAGAAGGTTAAGATGTATGGAGGTCAATTATAACAATGGACTTGGAAGCTGAAATTATCAGTTTTAATATGTTGTTAAGAGAGTTTTAATTTTAACATAACAAACAAATCTTGGAAATTGGATGATGGATCCGATAGAGTTGCTTCGGAGAGTACCCCAATGGGGAGAAGTAGAGAGGCTGTTGTTGAGGAGGTGAATAAGTTGAAAACTAAGGGTCGGAAATTAGAGTTTCTCCTAGATTGTCCAAATGTGGGTCACCTTGAATGTGTTTGATCATTTGTGTCCATGCATGAAATTTTAAGAGTACAGGATAGTGTGTTGATCTTGAAACATAAGTTGGATTACTGTAGTAAGTAATCTTGATAAAATGAATTAAAAGTTTTATTATTACAAGAAATAGTCTAGTTTATTTTTAGCTTATGTTTAAATGTTTTTGGTGCCTGGTCTTTTGTGCAAATCAATCATATAGTATTGGTAAATGGTTGTGGTTCATCCTCCTGCTATCTTTTTAGGTATATATTTTTTGCTCTATAGTAAAAGTCAGAAAGTTAATTTAGTTTTTAAACTGCAATTGATCCATATGAAAATAGACAAGAACTTCTGTTCATCAGTAAACTTCATTCATTATTTGAGGGTTCGTTAATCTGACCTCTATTTGATCAGTGCTTGCTATGTATCATGGATATTAGATTTCCTGATTTGGGGTCAGATTAGAATATGGATTTGTCAACATAAATTTCAAACATGATTCATGAACCATGGTGTTTCATGGCTTGATTGTCCAAAGAAAAGTTTGACAATTGGCTTATCAGCTCTGACGTTTCCAAGAAATGTAGTTAGATGCAATTGTAGACAATTACCCGTGAAACGTTTGACAATTGGCTTTAGGGTAGGAGAATGGTGACGAGTAGTGAGAAGAAGAGTGGATTGGTGGACTTTGCTTAGATTGTTGAAACGCGGGTCGCCTTGAAGGTGTTCGTTGAATGAAATCTTGAAGTGTTTGATAATATGTGTCAATGAATGAAATCTCCATAGTACAGGATTAATGTGTTTACCTTTAAAATGTAAGATGGAAAATGAATGAAAGTTTTATTATTATAAGAAACAATCCATTTTTTCTTCTTCTTTGCTTTATGTTATTGATATATTGTGGTTCATCCCTACCTGTAATCTTGGTCCTCAGTATATATGATTTTTTGCTCTTTAGTTATAAGTCAAAAAGTACATTTAGTTTTGAATCTGCAACTGATCCACATGCAAATAGAACTTTTGCTCATCAGTAAGCTTCATAATTTGAGGGTTCCTTAATTTGACCCTCCTTGTTTGATTGGTTGACGAATTAATCGGTATGAAAATAGGCGGAAAACGCGATTGGTTGACGAATCTGATGATGAAAATGAAGAGGTTGAAGGGAGAGTGGAGAAAAGAGGTCTGGTTAGGAAATTGGATGATGACTTTGATAGAGTTGCTTCATGGAGTGGGAGATAGAGAGGTTGTGAATAAGGTTAACACAAATAATCAATTATTAAGGGTGTGATAGATTATTTGTGTCAATGAGTGAAATACTAAGAGTACAGGATTAGTGTGTTAACTTTGAAATCGATATTTGATTTTGCCATAGTATGCAAATCTTGAGAAAATGAATGAAAGTTAAATTATTACAAGAAACAACGCATTTTTTTTGTGTTTTGCTTTACCTTTTACTGTGTTTGGTGCCTGCTCAATTGTGCAGAATTATATATTATATTATTTGTAAATACAATTCATCCTGCAATCTTTGTCTTTGCTGACTGATGTATTCCTCAAATATGATATGCTCAAATATGATGTGTTAATACTTGCTCTTGTGCAGAAGTGAAGTAAAGTTGGTGTTAAACTGCAATTAATGCACTTGCAACTACAGGACACAACCAAAATATTTGATGTATAGAGGTCAATTAGCTAGAGTCAACTTGGAAGCTGAAATTATCAGTTTTTGATCTGTTGTTTCTTATTAAGAGTAGTTTTAGTTTTAACTTAACTAGAACTACACAACAAATCTGTCAAAACACAACATAATGGTCAAGTACTTCTGTTCAGTGCTGATTTTATTATTAAAAGTTTTGCAAGTTCCATAGTTTGGCCCTCATTTTTCTTCGATAAATGTTTGAGATTTATCAAGGACTTATATGAGATACACCGAATTGAGGTTAGATTATAGTATGGTTTTGTCAACACAAATTTGAAGTATGATTCATGGTGCTTCCTGTTTTGTTTGTCCAAAGAAGGGGTTAACAGTTCACTTATCAGCAAATACTAAATTTTACAACTTGGATGCAAATATGAATGATTACCTTTGATACCGTAATTCGCTCAGTAAGTTAAAACCAACTGGTGTTTGGATAGAAAAACAATGTTAAATTGGATGTTTTGATTTCAAATATAAATCAACTAGCTCACTGGTAAGGAATCCCTGGTAAGTGACTAGTGAACATTGTTAAATTAGAAAAGGTTGCAATTTATTAGTGACTTCCACATTTGGCAAACATGAATTTGTTTTCAGAATCTAACTGTGATAGCGATTGTTTCATTTACTCTGGTGGTTAACAAACTTACTGTTCTCCAGCTGCTATTTGAGATGAAATAGGCATGGCCTTGGCTATAATTTTGGGACGGACTAAAAAGTAAAGAGTGTCATATAAATTGGGACGGAGGGAGAAACTTTCATAAGAATATTAGCACAAGCAACTTACGAGAAATCAAGAGGATATTTTATTAAACTATTACTCTAAATCAAACTTCTTGTTGATTGTAGATAAAGAAGAAGAATTTCACTCAACTTCTCCTTTATCAGGGGCAGCTTGATACCTTTCTTTGCTAGCTCCATGTGAAAACAGGGGTTGGGCAAGTCTGTCTTAATTTCTCCCTCCGTTTCTATTTAAGCATTTTAGTTTGATTAGATATCAAATTTAAGAAAATAAAAGAAGACTTTTGAATTTTATAATCTTAAATTAAAGGTGTAATGTACAAAGATGCTCTTTGAATCTTGTGGTTCTAACAAGCCCCATGGAATGTTGAACTTACAAGGTTACCAAATATATATAAAGATGCTTTTTTTAAACTAAGCTAAAAGGAAAGTAATATGTTTAAATTTTGACGGAGGGAGTAGCTTTTTGTTTTTGAACTTCACAAGCTAGAGGCAACTCATAGACCACAAAGACAATGTGAAGAGAGATTAAAAGTCTTCAACTTAATGCATACTCTTCTTTTGTTTTTTCTACCTTTTGCTTTCGGCCCTATGATGTTGGGCATGTTGCCTTCAAAGTTGGCAAAGTGAAATGGAGTGCAGCAAGGAATCTGGCAGCTTGTAAAGTAAGGCAACAACTAGAGAGGAACGACACAGATCGAGTCTAAGAAGTAAATGTTTCCAAAAGAGTGAAAATGCCACCATTTCTCTCTTACTTTTTGACCCTCTCAAAAGTAAGCGGCGGATGTACGCTTAAGTTACGGGGTGACAGAATCAGGATTTTCAACTAAGAGATTCAAAATTTGGAGAAGTGAACACACGAAGAAGTCAAAGGAGATTCAACATATACTAAATATACATAAAAATTATTTTAACCATGTATAAATAGTGTAATTTTTTGCTCAAGGGGGTTCGGTTCATTGGCGGATCCAGGATTTTCATTTAGGGGGTTTGAAAAAAAAGAAGAAGTCTTTTGCTTTTATTCAAGGTGTTCAAAAGTTAATATATACACATACACACAGAAAATTTACCCTACATATACACTGAAATTTTTTGACGAGTATATTCGGGTTTAGGGTGAACACCCTCAGCCCCTTTAAATCCTCCCCTGGTTCGGATACTATGCTTGGCTCCGTCCCTGGTACTTACGGGTACAACAAATTCAATAGTTTTGATCCGGATCTTATATTGATATTAAGAAATTTACTTATGTGCGTATCAATGATCTATTTAGACCTCAGTAAGCAAAAAAGGTTATAATTTAAAACCTCTAAACTTAAAATCTTGACTCCGCTTGTATAAAAAAAGTGAGTACTCTGCACCTTCCCCACTATACTTTTCCATCCATAAACAAACATAAAAAATTAACGCGTATCGGATGGCATGTATGTAATGTCTTTTTTATAAGTTTTTATCATTTAACTATAGCTAATTAATACTTGTGTTCTTATTATACATCAATCGATCACTTAATTACATAGGAATTAGTTAGAAAAACCTTACCCAATAACATTTGGAGAATCTTTGGGAAAAAGTTATGTGGAATATAAAAGAGTTTGTGCTGAAGAAGACATGTTTATATAATTACAAATTTTTTTTTTGAAGGCGTATAAGTATTATAGAGTCAAAAAGTTTTTGGTTCAAAACATGCCGGTACTTCTCCACTCAAATTTCTTTTTGAAAAATCTGTGAGAAAGCTTTAACTAAATTCTTTTCAATTTCTCCAAAACCAGTTTGACTTTGAATCCGTCGATCTTGACTCAAATTGAAGCTACGAGTTAATTACTATACACTAAAATTGACTCTTCAATTTCTATCAAAAGTATTTTTGTTACCACTATCAAAAGTACATTAATAAAGTCATGTTCACCAAAAATATCCCACACAAACCACATCACCAAGCAACATATAAATCAAAGAGAAAAGGGAAAGTTGGCAAAAAAGAGGAGTAAAATAGAAAGAGCAAAATCCAAATCCATTGAAATCACAGTAAATTGAAACAGCAAAAAAATCAAGAAGAATCCATGGCTGAAACTAAACAAGAACCACCACCATCATCAACCTCCTCTATGTTTCTCTTAAAACTTATGAGCAAAAGAAGAACATGGGTCTTCCTCTTTATAACAGTCTACACAATTTTACTATCACTTTCTTGGAATTTCCTCAAATCAGTTCTTTCTTTTTATGAATCAACCATGAAATTAAACTCCACTTCAGCTTCCTCAGCTTTATATGCATCTCTGGTATTAGGACTTGCTTTTGGAGTTTTGTCTATTGTAGCAGCTTTAATTGTTGTTGTTCCAGCTACACTTGTTACTTGGATTAGTATATTGGTTTTGTTAACATTTGCAGGAAAGGGAGAACGGATTTGGTTATGGAAGGGAAGAAATTGACTGGTGAGATTAGTGGATTTGTTGTTAGAGTTTTGATCAGAGAAGGGAATCTTGTTGCTGCTATTTGTGCTGTTCTTGGGTATTTTGCACTTGTTAGAAAGAACAAAGAAGAGGGTATTGATTATTGAGTTGAATAATTGTTTGCAAGATTTTCATTCAATTCATCGAGCAGCAGGTAGAATTCTTTGTAGACGATTGGTATTGTAAGTAGCAGAGTGATCTTGCTGTCATGATCCACTAAGATTCAACTCTTTGTCGCTCTGATTTATAAAAAGAAAGAAAAAAAAATCATTCAATTCTCTCTTTGTATGCTATGATCTCGATATTGACTTTTCTGTACGACACTAACAGTTTAGTCTAGCGTACGGAGAGGGGCTTTGATTGACTGAAAATAAGCACATGAAAGTCGATTGTTTTGCTTTACGTCGCCCTTTCGAGACATCCAAGGAAGGCACCGTGTGATTTTTGGGGATATGGGACTGGTTTATTCAGAAATCAGAATTCGGAAAAGCTTAAGTGTTTGAGCTAATTGGAAATTTCTTTATCTCCTTATCATGAGAAGTTGTTAGATTAGATCAAGAGTGTAAGCCTTAGTTAGAAATAGTAGTAGTTTTGTCTAACAGTAGATATCATAAATGGTTGTGCCATGTATGATGTATGTAAAATTGTCATTCAATTTTTAATTTCTTAATAAACGCGTCAAGTCAATACATGATAAGTAAAATTAGAGAAAGAAAGAGTAGTACTTTCAAGTTAAACTCATTAAGTAATTACATCGGACTCTTCATTACTATTTTCTCTGTCCCATAATAAGTGTCACTTTAGGAAAATAAAACATAAATTGATTAGTGTTTTCCAATTTTATGTTTAAATAATAAAATAATATCTAAATGATTATTGAAAAAATCACATAACAATTTAATATTGTTGGATTTTCAATGTTAAAAGATTTATTTTTTATGTATATTTTAATGAAAAGGTAAAAGTAATTTATTTTTATTATATAAAAATAATTTAATAAATTTCATATTGTATTATTAATTTTTTAATATACGTGTTTTCCGATTAAAATGACGCTGGTACGGAGGGTGTATACACTTAATTTGACGACCTACTAAAAAATGGTGACTGACCATGTGTCAGTGTTACCATTGTCAAAGTACATTAATAAAGTCATATTCACCAAAAATATCCCATTCAAACCACATCATCAAGCAACGTAGAAATCAAAGAGAAAAGGGAAAGTTGGCAAAAAAGAGTAAAATAGAAAGAGCAAAATCCAAATCCATTGAAATCACAGTAAATTGAAACAGCAAAAAATCAAGAATCCATGGCTGAAACTAAACAAGAACCACCATCATCATCAACCTCCTCTATGTTTCTCTTAAAACTTATGAGCAAAAGAAGAACATGGGTCTTCCTCTTTATAACAGTCTACACAATTTTACTATCACTTTCTTGGAATTTCCTCAAATCAGTTCTTTCTTTTTATGAATCAACCATGAAATTAAACTCCACTTCAGCTTCCTCAGCTTTATATGCATCTCTGATATTAGGACTTGCTTTTGGAGTTTTGTCTATTGTAGCAGCTTTAATTGTTGTTGTTCCAGCTACACTTGTTACTTGGATTAGTATATTGGTTTTGTTAACATTTGCAGGAAAAGAAAGAATGGATTTGGTTATGGAAGGGAAGAAATTGACTGGTGAGATTAGTGGATTTGTTGTTAGAGTTTTGATCAGAGAAGGGAATCTTGTTGCTGCTATTTGTGCTTTTCTTGGGTATTTTGCACTTGTTAGAAAGAATAAAGAAGAGGGTATTGATTACTTAGTTGAACAATTGTTGGCAAGATTTCCTTTGCAGACAATTTAAATACGCGACGGGACATTGTAAGTAACAAAGTGGTCTTGTTGTCATGATCCAGTGAGATTCAGCCCTTTATCGCTCTGATTTATAAAAAAAGAAAAGAAAAAAAAATCATTCAATTCTCTCTTTGTATGCTATGATCTCGATATTGACTTTTCTGTACGACACTAACAGTTTAGTCTAGCGTACAGAGAGGGGCTTTGATTGACTGAAAATAATCACATGAAAGTCGATTGTTTTGCTTTACGTCGCCCTTCCAAGACATCCAAGGAAGGCACCGTGTGATTTTTGGGGATATGGGATTGGTTTATTCAGAAATCAGAATTTGGAAAAGCTTAAGTGTTTGAGCTAATTGGAAATTTCTTTATCTCCTTATTATGAGAAGCTGTTAGATTAGATAAAGAGTGTAAGCCAAAGTTAGAAATAGTAGTAGTTTTGTCTAACAGTAGATATCGTAACTGGTTGTGCCATGTATGATGTATGTATAAAATGTATTTTGTTGTTGTGATGTTCTAGTGAACTTTGTTTATTATTTATAATAAAATACAGTGGAAAAGAAAATATTTTATTCGATATTTATGTTGGTAAAAGGTAACCTGTACTTATTAAATAAAAGATTTTGCACACAACTTATAACACCTCAACTCCTCCTTTTGAGTTTTTACGTCGTGTTGCATGATGTGAAACTTCATTTCGTATAGTGTTTTTGAATTTATTGGTATGATTGGGTTGGAACCCGAGGGAATGGGGAGTGTTTCGACACTACTTGAGGATAGTTGAAATTGCAGATTTTCTGATACTGGTGCCTCTGCGATCGCGCAGTACCAACCGTGTGATCGCGAAATATAGGGGGATTATTCATTGTGATCGTAGGGCCAGGGATAGCGATCGCGATGAAGAAAGTCAGGTCAACCCTGGGTCAAACTATATTGGTTTGTTGACATTTGCAAGGAAAGGGAGAAGGGATTTGGTTATGGAAGGAAAGAAATTGAGGGCTCAGATTACTAGATTTGTTGTTAGGGTTTTGATTAGACAAGGGAATCTGATGGCTGCTATTTGTGCTGTTCTTGGGTATTTTGCACTTGTTAGAAGAAATAAAGAATACGATATTGATTATTGAGGAGGAGTCTCGGTCGGGGACGGGGGCTAGGGTTAGAGGGGGTAAGTGGGGTCAGGGAGCATCTAGGTTGAGAGTAGGGTCCTGGAACATTGGGACTTTGACGGGGAAGTCTATAAATCTAGTTAAGATTCTTAAGGAGAGGAAGATTAATATAGCTTGCATCCAGGAGACCAAATGGGTAGGATCTAAAGCTAAGGATGCGGACGGGTATAAGTTATGGTTCTCGGGTAAGTCAATGTATAGGAATGGGGTAGGTATTTTAGTAGATAGTGAGCTAAGAGACCAGGCCGTAGAGGTTAGGAGGGTAAATGACCGGATGATGGCGGTTAAGTTAGTTGTGAAAAGGTTTACCTTGAACATTATTAGTGCTTACGCGCCACAAGCGGGCTTGGATGAGGAGGAGAAGAGGCGCTTCTGAAAGGATTTGGATGAAGTGGTGGGAGGTATACCGCCCACCGAGAAGTTATTCATAGGGGGAGATTTCAATGGACACATCGACTCAACCTCGGGGGGTTATGATGATGAGCATGGAGGTTTCGGCCTCGGAGTCAGGAATGGAGGAGGAGTCTCACTTCTGGATTTCGCTAAAGCCTTTGGATTGGTAGTAGCCAACTCGTGTTTCCCGAAGAGGGAGCAACACTTAGTAACCTTTCGTAGTTCGACGGCTGCGACGCAGATAGACTTTGTGCTCCTTAGAAAAAAGGATAAAGGTCTTTAGACTGTAAGGTCATTCCGGGTGAGAACCTTACGACCCAACATAAGCTTTTGGTGATGGATTTGGGGATTACGAGGAAGAAGAGGAAGAGGGTCGCGGATGACCTGCCAAGGATCAGGTGGGGGAGTCTGACTTTGTCGAGTGCCCAGGAGATGGGGGAGAAGTTGATGGCTATGGGGGCTTGGAAGAGTAGGGGGGACGCGAGCAGTATGCGGGATAAGACGGCGAGCTGCATTAGGGAAACAACTAGAGATGTCTTGGGAGTCTCGAGAGGTCGCCGTGGTAGGCGACGTGGGAACTGGTGGTGGAATGGAGAAGTCCAGGGAAAGGTGGAAGCAAAGAAAGTGGCGTACGCGAGGTTGGTAGACAACAAAGATGAGGAGGAGAAGCGGACGAATAGGGAAACGTATAATATTGCGAGAAAGGAAGCAAAGTTGGCAGTTTCGACGGCAAAAACGGCAGCTTTCGAACATCTATATGCAGAGAGGACGAATAGTTTCTTCTTTGTTTTTTATCTTTTGCTTTTGGCCCTATGATATTGGCATGCTGCCTTCAAAGTTGGCTTGTGAAATGGAGTGCAGCAAGGAATCTGGCAGGGTGTAAAGTAGGGCAACAACTAGAGAAAGGAACGACACAGGTCGAGTCTAAGAAGTAAATGTTTCCAAAAGTGTGAAAATGCCACCATTTCTCTTACATTTTGTCCCTCTCAAAAGGAAGTGGCGGATCTACACTTGAGTTACGGGTACAACAAAACTCAATAGTTTTGATTTAAATCTTATATTGCTATTAGGAAATTTACTTATATGCAGTATAAATAATCTATTTAAAATTCAGTGTGTGAAAAAAGGTTATGATCTAAAATCTATAGACTTAAAATCTTGAATCCAATCTTGAATCCGCTTCTATCAAGAGTAAGTACTCTGCACCCTCCCAATTATACTTTTTCAATCAATTATATAAGAATTAACATGACATACCTGACCCAATGACACTTGTAGGGATTTAGTAGTTCAGTTGGTTGACCACTTGAACTTTCACCTTGTTAATGAGGGTTCGAATTCCACGTTATAATCCCCTCCCCATTTCCCTCTCTGCCCCTATGTCATAATATATATATATATATATATATATATATATATATATATATATATATATATATATATATATATATATATAACACCCCGAGTGCCTTGTCCATTCGGAGAATCTTTGGGAAAAAGTTATGTGGAATAAAATTTTTGCTGAAGAAGACCATGTTTATATAATTACATTTTATTTGAAGGTGTATGAGTGCTATTGAGTCAAAAAGTTTTTGGTTCAAAGCATGCCGGTAATTCTCCACCCAAATTTCATTTTGGAAAATTTGTATGAAAACTTTAACCAAATTCTTTCCAAAAGGATTTTGACTTTGAATCGTCGATATTGACTCAAATTGAAGCTACGAGTTAATTACATAGTATAAATTTATGTTATAGTAAGCATTAATTTGTGACTTAATGAAAATGATTGCTAACTATATAATTTAGTTACTTGATAGACATACACAGATGATGTAAAAAAAAAAATTCTACATGTAATTTATCTTATTTAGCAAGCCAATTAATTATCTTACCTTGCAAGCTACAAATCTCACTTGACATGAACAGTTTTTGTAATTATTTTTAGACATATGATAGTGAAAAAAATTATATTATTAGTATTCGTAACCTAAAAGACTACTAATATTATACTATGGGTTCAACTTTTATACACAACAAAAAAACAATTAAGTGACACTAAACACTTGAAAAATAAGACATATTAGTAGATAAATCTATATCATCTCCCTGTTCACCAAAATATCCCACAAACCACGTCAAGCAACACAGCAACAGAGGATGAAAGAGAAATCCAAGATTTAGGTCAAAGTTATTGAGTTATGTAGAATGCGGACATCAAACTGTACATCTACCCTTGCTTATAAAAAAATATATATTCGATATCTTATATTTATTAAATTGATATAAACACAGGGTGCGTAGTAATTTATCTTATTATAACATGTTATCTAATAGTACTATTTTATTTTTCAAGTCAGATATCCATTTATTATGAATAATTATCTTTTAAGTGATGTGACAATTTAGAATACTTTTAACAAATTAAACTCATATGCTAATGACATATGAGTCTTCATTATTATACACTAAAATTGATGACTAAGCTAACCATGTGATATCACTGTCAAAGTACATTAATAATGTAAACAAAGTTCCACATTATCATGTTCTTAAAGCCCTATTCACCTAAAATATCCCACAAAAACACATCAAGCAACAAAGCAACAGATAAATCAAAATTATAGTTATGTGTTTGTGAATTGAATTATTGGATTCTAAAAAAATATATTTTACACATATTACATGAATTTCTTAAGATAGATTAAGATTTAGGCTAAAATTATTGAATTTTGCTGAGCTCGTACCCAAACGATACATCTATTCATGTGTATGGAAAATACAATTCTTATACCGTATGCGCGTAATTAACGTATTATTAACATGTTATCTACTTTATTAAGGTTAGAATATCTTTTTACTAGTCAAGCTCATAAAACAATTACATATGACTCTGTATTATACACTTAAATTGATGACTAACCATGTGTTATCACTGTTAAAGTACATTAATAATGTAAACAAGTTCCACATTATAATGTCCTTAAAGTATACGTTCACCAAAATATCCCACAGACCACATCATCAAGCAACAAACCAGCATCCAAATCAAAGAGAAAAGGGAAAGTTGCAAAAAAGAGCAAAATCCAAATCCATTGAAATCACAGTAAATTGAAACAGCAAAAAAATCAAGAAGAATCCATGGCTGAAACTAAACAAGAACCACCATCATCATCAACCTCCTCTATGTTTCTCTTAAAACTTATGAGCAAAAGAAGCACATGGGTCTTCCTCTTTATAACAGTCTACACAATTTTACTATCACTTTCTTGGAATTTCCTCAAATCAGTTCTTTCTTTTTATGAATCAACCATGAAATTAAACTCCACTTCAGCTTCCTCAGCTTTATATGCATCTCTGGTATTAGGACTTGCTTTTGGAGTTTTGTCTATTGTAGCAGCTTTAATTGTTGTTGTTCCAGCTACACTTGTTACTTGGATTAGTATATTGGTTTTGTTAACATTTGCAGGAAAAGGGAGAACGGATTTGGTTATGGAAGGGAAGAAATTGACTGGTGAGATTAGTGGATTTGTTGTTAGAGTTTTGATCAGAGAAGGGAATCTTGTTGCTGCTATTTGTGCTGTTCTTGCGTATTTTGCACTTGTTAGAAAGAATAAAGAGGAGGGTATTGATTATTGAGTTGAATAATTGTTTGCAAGATTTTCATTCAATTCATCGAGCGGCAGGTAGAATTTTTGCAGATGATTGGTATTGTAAGTAGCAAAGTGGTCTTGCTGTCATGATCCAGTGAGATTTAACTCTTTGTCGCTCTGATTTGTAAAAAGAAAGAAAAAAAATCATTCAATTCTCTCTTTGTATGCTATGATCTCGATATTGACTTTTCTGTACGACACTAACAGTTTAGTCAAGTGTACGGAGAGGGGCTTTGATTGACTGAAAATAATCACATGAAAGTCGATTGTTTTGCTTTACATCTCCCTGTCAAGACATCTGAGGACCGCGCGGCGTGATTATGGGAGATATGGGATTGGTTCATTCGAAAATCAGAAAATGGGAAAGTTTCAGTCTTTGAGCAAATGGGAAATTCCTTTATCTCCTTAATTATGATAAGCTGTTAGATTAGTTTAAGGGTGTATGTAAGCATAATTAGTTAGAACTGGTAAGTTTGTCTAACAGTAGAAATCATAAATGTTTCTGCAATGTATGATGTATGTGATATATAAAATGTATTTTATTGTGATGTTCTGGTGAGCTTTGTTTGTTATGTACGGATACAACAACAACCCAGTAAAATCCCACAACGTGAGGTCTGGGAGGGCAGAGTGTACGCAGACCTTATTCCTACCAAAGTAGGACGGCTGTTTCCGAAAGACCCTCGGCTTAATAAAAAGCATAACAAGCGGTCAGATAAGGCTAAGAAATTCAAAGCGATATGAAAATGTAAATAACGAAAGCAACACAGATAAAATAGAATAATCCAAGTACATAAAATAACAGATAATGGCAGAAATCAGAGCACAAGAAATTATACTGCGATAATGCGCCTACTAATAAGGAAGAATAATGAGACTATCTACTAGCCTTCTACCCTAATGTGGGTTTTTCAAACCCTCTTATCTAAGGTCATGTCCTCGCTAAGCTGTAACTGCGACATGTCCTGTCTAATCACCTCTCCCCAATATTTCTTCGGCCTATCCCTACCTCTTTTGAAACCATGTATGGCCAACCTCTCACACCTCCGCACTGAGGCATTCGTGTCTCTCCTCTTCACATGCCCAAACCATCTCAGTCTCACTTCCCGCATCTTGTCTTCCACCGAGGCCACTCCCACCTTGTCCCGAATATTCTCATTCCTAATCTTGTCATTCCTGGTGTGCCCACACATCCATCTCAACATTCTCATCTCGGCAACTTTCATAAAATTTAGTGGAAAAGAAAATATTAGGTTTTGCATTTGGGATTTTATCAATTGTAGCAGCTTTAGTTGTTCCAGCTACGCTTGTTACTTGAATTACTGTATTGGTTTTGTTAACATTTGCAGGAAAAGGAAGAAGGGATTTAGTTATGGAAGGGAAGAAATTGACTGGTGAGATTAGTGGATCTGTTGTTAAGGTTTTGATTAGAGAAGGGAATCTTGTTGCTGCTATTTGTGCTGTTCTTGGGTATTTTGCAGTTGTTAGAAGGAATAAAGAAGAGGGTATTGATGATTGAGTTAAACATATTTTCTGCAAAGAGATCGATTTTTGGGAGATTTGGTATTGGTTCATTCAAAAGTTAGAATTTGGGAAGTTTATTGGTGATATTCCTTTATCCTTAATTATTTATGACAAGCTGTTAAATTAGCTTAAGGGTGTAAAAGAATAAGTTAGAATTGGTAGCTTTGTCTAACAGTAGAAATCATATATGTTTCTTCAATGTATGATGTATGTATAAAATGTATCTTGTTGTGTTGTTCTTGTGTGCTTTGTTTGTTTTATTTTTTATGTAAATATAGTGGAAAAGAAAAGATATAATAGCTAATACTTACGTTGATGAAAGGTAATAGGTACAAACATAAACTGTAATAGTCCAACCTCGCCTTTTGAATATTTACGTGTTGTTGCATGATTTGAGACTTTATATAGGTTCATAGTAATGTTTTTGGACTTGTTGGTATGTTTGGGTTGGGACCTGAGGGGCTCGGGGATGTTTCAACACCACTTCAGGATAGTTGAAATTGTAGATTTTCTAGTGATGGTGCCTAATTCACGACCGCGGAACACAGAGATTGCTCATCGCAATCACGGGCCAGGGATCGTGACTACGAAGAGGAAAGTCAGGTCAACCCTGGGTCAAACTATATTGGTTTGTTGACATTTGCAAGGAAAGGGAAAAGGGATTTGGTTATGGAAGGGAAGGGAGACTTTTTTTCTCTTCTCTTTCAATTTTTGCTATGTTACCGCCTATTTTATTCCAAAACTACATATTTCAATGATTTTAGGCAGAACATTAGGATGCCTGCAATTATAGCCATTTCAAATATCCACTCTTTCTAGCCTTGGTATGTTTATCAAGCCTAACATATACAAAGTCGTACTGACAACTACCCTTTACGTTTACTGTAAAATATTGGTTGTTGGAACTCATTTTGCCCAAAAGCTGCAGGTTTATTCATATTTGGGGTGTTTTTTGCATACTGCAGTACATAAGTTGCAGGTTTATTCATATTTGGCTCAGTGATGTGGCAAGCCTTACTTATCGGGAAGGCAATTTATCTTTTCTCTCAATATTTGCTATTTTCTTTATTTTCCTGTTTAATAAAAGGTCAAAAGTTGCACTGCTTCTATTTTGCCTTCATTTTCCTACCTTCTAAACGAAAAGCATGTTATCCTCCCGTGTTCAGAACTGTTGTAAAGCAGAATTAGAAACTGGAAAGAAAACCAGTAAGTAGAAAATGAAAACAGCAACTGTGTGAATAAAATTAACAAATATCCGAGACCACAGAATTCACTGTGTGTCCTTAAGGAATTTAACCCCCTCACTGTACCTGAGGTTACGGATTATTTCCTCCCAGGATATAACGGATATACCTGTCGTAGGAGTGGCGGTACCTCAAACGCCTACGACTTCGGCGAACTCAAATGTGGCAACGAAACACAGTAAGACTCGATTGTTTTTTTTTTTTTTTTTTGGAGAAAGAATGCAGAATGCGTAATGCAAGATTTTTTTTTTCAGTAGTTGAAAATTGAGGCATTGCCTCAGTTTATATAGCCTTGAACATGCCTGTTCAGAATAGGCTTGGTGGCTGTTCGGAAAGGCCATGCCTTTTCCGAAAAAATAAGAACGTTGGGAATTTTTTTTTTCCTTTAAATTTTTTTCCGCGAAAATTTAATTAATTATTTATTAATTAATATTCGGCGGAAATAAAAAATAATTTCAGAAAATGAAGATTGAATTTAAATAAATTTGGTCCAAAAAGATTATCAATCAATCAGACCAAATCCGAAGCCGAGCGACGACGACGGCGCGAGAGGAGTCCCTCTTCTTGACCCTTTAAGAGCTAGAGGAAGTGTTTTCTAATATAAGCACATAACTTTCCCTTTCTATCACCAATGTGGTACAAGGCTCCTTTTTCAAAGGAACTTTGCTTTGAACTTCATTTTCCTTCCATTATCTTTTTCCCTCCATTTCTCATTCACACCAACTTAGCTAGCTTCAATCATTAACTAGCTTTAACAAAGCATCACTTCAAATATCTCGTAACACCACTGTTTCAAACTCCAGACTTAAGTTTCCAATTCATCCAAACAACTCCTCTGACAAGGAATTCAAGACAAAATATGCGTTCTTTTCCGTTATTTTTACCTCTTTGAAGTTATACAAAGATTGAGATTCTCCATGTGCTAACTGCCGGCGCAATCTTTCTCTTTTGACATTTATTTTTGCTTTTTACTTCTATAATTAAATATTTTGATGAGATTGTTAGTTTCTGCATAGACCAAGGTTCATTTAAATTCTATTGCTATTTCTGGAAAATGGCTTGGTAGAGTTAAAGAATTCATTCAAACAACGATCTACACGTTCTTGATTCATACGGCATGGAGAAACAAACAGATTAGAGGAAATCTTCATCGTGACGGGTAAATTTTATATTTGGTTTTAGAACTATACAACTTTGATATGAATTATGTTTAACGTATTATTTTTCCTTTGCATGGAATTTTTGTTCTTTATTTTTGTCATTTGTGTTATTTTGGGAGTTAATAATACTGAGATTAACGGTGAGATTTTTTTGACCAGGAAAAATTGTGAGACTTTGATATGACTTATGATTAGCATGTTATTTTTTCTCTGAATGGAATTTTGGGTTCTTTTTTTTTTTTTTTCAAAACTTTAAAAGAATCAAAAAATTCAACCCAAATTCAACTGAGAGAGTGTATTTCTAGATACAGTCTAAGATTAGGACAGTTATAAGTAATCAAAAAGTTATATTTCGCTTGAGAATTATAAATATAGGCAGTAAAATGTTCATTCCTCTATAGGATTTTCCTCTAACTGCTTTTGCGAAATCTTTACCTTGATCGATAGTGTAAGAGATGGCTCTTTGTCTAGCACAGCAGGAGCTTTGACAATGCTTTGCTCTGCTCGAGCTTCTTCATTGCTTCTCTCTACTCCTTGGCTTTCTTTCTTTTCATCGTCTTTGCAATATGTCTCTCCTCCCGATCAACTATGATTTTATCAATTTTCTTGACGACCTTAAGAGTGTTCTCAGTTACATTCCTGTCACATTTCTCCGGCCTATTACGCTTCCTCTCAAATTCAGATGTTGAGTCCTGAGTTATCATGCAGCCAATTATATGCTTTAGTCCATTTAACTTTAGGTGGATTCTTCTTCATCTTAAAGTTCTTGTGACACTTAGATCTACACAACCGAAAGATTTTTGCATCAATACGGAAAAACTAAATGCTATGGCCTGAGATAATTAATTTTGTTATTCGTGCTTTTTTTTTTGTGAGTCAATTGCTGCTTATTTGTTGATAGCAAAATATTGATATTGAAAACGTTGGATATTTTGATAAATTATTGGTAGTCGTAGCTCCTTTTAATTTTGTTATTCGTGTTTTCCTTTTTGTGAGTCAATTGCTGCTTATTTGTTGATATCAAAATATTGATATTGAAAACGTTGGATATTTTGATAAATTATTGATAGTCGTAGCTCCTTGTATATCCACTCTCTAGATACAATGATTTATCAATATTCTGTTTGTTGTAAATTAATATACTATATAGCAACCCTTGAGATCACCTTCCACCATGCTCCATGGAAGCGTTTTTGGTCATAGTTGTGCTAGAATCGTTTGTAATGGTCGATTTTGTTTGCAGTGACAGAAATGGAGCATAGAAGGATGGCTTAAAAATTCCTGGGCTTGGATGGAAAGAAGTGTTCCATCAGAATCAGAGCAACTACAAATGAGCTTCTTCTGTAGCATATTTCTATTTTTTCTACGTGTAGTAGTCAGATGTGTAATTGAAAAAGATATAAATAAGAATTAGTAATATTTGGTGAATTCTGAAGGAAAACATTTTCGTATGCACACAAATAGAGAAAACGATTCTTGTTTGAGAATGCCCACTGTGTACAACTCAAATGGAAAGCATAACTCACTTATTTTTAAACTGCTGCATTGGCAGTGTGAATTTTCTGCACATATGGAGTAAACTGCTGCATTGGCAGGGGATTAACAGAATGTCGTGGCCTGAGGAACTGAGATGCACTGAAGTCCATGCTAGAGGAAACAACTCAAGTGCAGCAATTTATAGAATTTCTATGGCTGCTCGTGTGTATCACCTTTGGATTGAGAGGGAAAGAGGTTTTCAAGCAAAGCAGATGGAGCCAAGGAGGATAGTCTAGAAAATCATTCAGGCAGAGTCTTGAGGAGTTAAACTTTTACCTTGATAGGTTTCTTTTGATAGATCAGTTGTAATAGGAGTGATAGCAGTATCCGGTTGATCTAACTGCAGCTTTGAAAATGTCAAGCTGTGGTTTTTTCCTGTACACAACGTTACTGGTAATAAAATCTTTTATTTACCAAAAAAAAAATATTGAGAAGCCAATTAAATCAAAGAACAAATATTGAGATTGGTAGAAGATAAAGTGATTAAATATTAACTTCTGTAATCATTAGTTACAAGTTCTTGAGATATGCGACGATGTCAAGTCTTCTAATCATATCTTTAGATTTACAAATTAAATTTGTTATTTTTAATATTTTTCATATTCAAATATTAGGAAAGGATCATTTCTAAGATTAATGGGGTGATTATAACCATGCGAAGCGCGGGCAAATTACCTAATTTATGCATATTTAATAAATTCTTTGTAAAAATTCATAATTTGAGCAGAAAATGTTGAGTTTATGAATGAGGTCGCTCGAAGTGTACCTAATATAATAGTTCCGTCCTGATCATTCTAGCTCTCAATCTGCTACGTGTTTGAAGTTGCAGATTGATTGAGAATAAGCTGTGACATAACCTAAGACAAGTGTTTTGATAAAATGAGAAATTTCTTTTTCAAAAAAATTCCACAAGCACGCGTAGTTTATTTGGATAGAGAAATATAATTGCAATACTATAAAAACAAAAGATTAATTCAACTTCCTTTATTCTTTTTTTCTTTTCTTTTCTATAGCAAGGAGAAATAAGTTGAGTTCCCTTCAACCAGCCCATTCTACTCTTAAAAGTCGTGCCCTGCCTTATTTGTGCCCTTCCTCCCTTTTCCCACATTTTTTTGTTTGTTTCGGATTTAATCATTGGATATATGAAACTCACTGGTAGATTAATTTGTATTTGTCTGATTTATTTGAGCTGAGTAGGCTCTTTAAAAAGGCAAGAATTATCTCCCATGAAAGTTTTTTTTTTTTTTTTTTTAATTTCAATAATTCGATCTTGAGCTCTCTTATTAAAGGAACATATTCCATTCCACCACAGCCTTTATGACATTCACATCCTTTTCGCCTTGGTACTAATATGAGATGAATTTCCTTAACGAAATTCACCAAAGTCGTAATGGTCATTCCGTTACTTTTGGTAGCAATATCAATTGACCAACTTCGTTGACTTTTCGACACTGGGCAAGCATCAGCCCTCATCTTAAGACTTTGTGAAGATTTGAATTTTTAATAAACAGTCGCCCAGGTCTAGTCAATGCAATTTTGGACTACCAGCAATTGGGCATTTGGGTCTTTAGTTTGAAGTTTGAAATGGTATTCTAGACTAAAGAAATTTATTTAATACGAATAAATTATTAATTTAGAATTCAGTAATTTAAAATATCTAAAATTCTAAACATATAAATTTTAAATTCTAGCTTCGTAGACCAATTTATGCACAACATGCAATTATTGTTTACTGTCGGTGGCCGTTATCTTTCTTGCTATTAACCAATACTAGTACTGTATGTGGCTTTACACTTTTTTCCTTTGCCAGAATTGTATGTTATTGTAAATTGACAGTAATATTCTTAGTTCATATATTTTGTTTTCAAGCAAAGAATATATCATCGGACAGTCCATATAATTATAGGTTGTTCTTTTTATTTTGGGGACCTTCTCTTAATTCCTAGAATCATTTTTTAATCCTCGATGTTTTATATTGGATCAATTAATTTAATTCATTAAAGAAGAAAATACTTTATATCAAAAAGAATTCGCACTAAAAATTCGAAGCCAAAATTTCCGACTAACAATGGATAAATTTTACCTATCCCACCACACGATTGCATTCAACTTTTGCAACTTGAACCCTTCTAGGTACTTGAAGGAAAGTTGTAGCATGTGATATTTTCATTAACTAGGGACTTGAAACTCTTGTAAATAATGCGTATTTTCTTTATGAGTTTAAGTTTTATGTATGTAATAATTTAAAATACATAAGTAGATCACTTAAAAGGTAATTATAATTTACTCAATTTAATAGCATTAATTATTGATCTGAAAATTATGAAAAATAATTTATTATCACATTAATACTGTAGAAAATCATTATACTATTAATATATAGTTAAATTCCTTTCTTTGTCCGTACTTTGTGGTCAATGCCATATTTTGGTGTAATGGTGTAATTACCTCATTTGAGATACGGATATTTAACATCTCGCCTGATTCTTTTTGGAGTCAAACATGTGATTTCCTTTTGGTGATGAAGCTTGAACTGTTATATTACAAAAATAAAAAAATCGTATAATTATCTCATTGAAAAGCTTAACTTTTAAGAAATAAAATACTTTTATTGTAATTTATTTTAAGTCTGCGACAATATTAATTGCTCATTTCCTAAATCTCAATATTTTTTTTCTGCAAACACAATTTGTAAATTTGAAGAACGGTCTCATATTTTTCAACACCCAAAAAAATAAAAAAGAGTTTTGTCATGAATTCATGATGACACAGTTATTGTTAGAGATGATGAAACTTTGAATAGCAAGTTGGAGAACCATTAAGGGTCGTTTGTTGGTAGGATAAGAATAATAATTTCGGAATAAAATGCGAAATTATTTTATTTTGTATTTGATTATGACTATTAATTAGCTTTGAAATTATTGTATCCCACTATTTACACTAAAATGATGGGATTTACTATTCCATCTATAAAGTAGAATAGCTAATCCCATGAAATATCCAAAAATATCTTTATCTATCTCATCCTGCATACCAAAGAATACCTAACTATATAAGCTTTTTCTATTAAAGAAAGATGAAGGAATTATTTTATTTGTTATTATTAATTATACCCTGTTTATATGTTATATGAAAGTCTGGCCCACAAATCTTATGATTTCCAAGCAATAATTATGAACTTATTTGATACTTTTGAGTTGGACAAAACAAAACATACCATTAACTATGATCAATCCATTTGAACCAGTGATCTAGGTGGACTATACTTTTCAATATTGTCAAGTTGAAAAGAAAGCATTTCATGAGGTTTCAATTTCAATTTTCGATGGAAGTAAAAATACTAGATAATTTTCTTTCATCTATCCAAATCTTGATAGATCGAAGGTAGCAAGTAAGTGGCTCGTAAAATTAATTGCGGTGCGTGGATACCGACTAGGATACCACGATTATTAAAAAAATTGATAGTTATATTTACATTCTAGTTAAGTAGACGTGAAAAGGCATAAATATCACTTAAATCTTTTTTTTCTCTAAATAGAATATTGTGAAACCATTAAAAAAGTTTTATTCTTTTGTGGAAAAAATAGAATTGAACTGACTTCAAGACTAGCACAAAACCAGGACTACAATAAGGCATGATTGATGGCAGACGGATCACTGACGGTAACTTCACATTTTGTCGATACTCACCTACTATACCAAGTACCAATGTTAAATATTTTTCTTTTCCAGAGTGTTTTCCTTTTAACCCCACCAAATAGTGGTTTTATTAAGTGAGAAATAGAGTATAAGAAAATAAAGAGTGAAGGTAGTTCAAAATAAAAAATAGAAAAAATCATATCGTGAAGAATTTCTTATTTTTCGTCAACTAGTTTGAAAATAGGCTATCCGTTCACTTTTACTTATAGTGTTATATTAAAAATACATTTTCACTTCTGCTTGTTACTTTTTAGCTTATCAAAGAGAAAAACATTTGTTTTTTTTCACGTTTTACATTAGCATTAATTACTTATTTCCTACTCTCTTTATCCCAATTTATGTGATATACTTTTCTTTTTAATTCGTCCAAAAAAGTGATACATTTTCTTATTTGACGACAATTTAAACTTTAAACTTTACCTCGCTTAACGAGATGATTCATAACTACACAAATATATTTGGCTTGTTTTAGACCACAAGATTCAAAAGTCTTTCTTTATTTCTTAAACTCTGTGCCCAATTAAACTTTATCATATAAATTGAGACAGAGAGAGTAAGATCTAAGACTAAATATCAATAAATGGATATTGCGGTAAACTACCCAAGTCAATCATTGTTCCTCAAGGGAACGTGCAAAGTTCAAACTAGACAAGTAAAAGTGAACGGAGTGAGTAATAAATAATTACTTCTTTTCTCAACCGAAAAAATCTATCAATGATGAGTATAAGAATGATGGTACGACGTAATTATAGACTGACAGAACATATGATGAGGATTAAACATAAGCTGGAATCTTAGAAGCCATTTTTATCGTTTAAACCTATTAAAGGTAGATCAAATTAATGATATGCTAAATACAAACTTAAAAATTCACTACAATCAAGTACAATGATCATCTTAAGGTTTGAAATGCACATGACCAAAGAGAATCCTCATTAATTAAAAATATACAAGGAGGCAAATAAAAATATGGAAATTAATACTACTACTGTATATAGATGCAAGGCATATGTCAGTGATGGTCAAGTTGGTGTAGGTAAACTTGTTCCTCAAGCTTTTTAATCAAGATTTCAAATCTAATTAACAAACAATATTTAGACCAACATTCTACCCACTCTCATCTTCATGTTTAGTATAATTTCTCCTGATGTCTTGAGAGGCTGTTTTTTTTTTTTTGGATTACATGTTAGGTGTGCTTTCTTACATCTGTTCGCAATTGGTCTTAGTTCTATTTCATTTCTCCATTTGATTTTCTCTGTCCAAGACGGATTCATAATTTGAACATTGTGAGTTCAAGATTTCGAGCTCGAGATTTATCACAATCCCTCTAATTTATTGGATGTTTTTAGTAAATATTTTAACACATATGCAATGTCTTAATCAAAGTTATTAGAGATGAGGGCTAGCTCATTCGGTAAACTGCATCCCTTCTACAATTAAGGTAAAAATTCAAACTCCATTAATAGCATAATATCATTCCTTTTCCCTTTCCCCCTTCCACGATGTAATAAAAGAAATTAAAGTGGAATTTAGATGAGACCACTGCTCTCCGTAAATAGAGGCAAATACAACACTTAAAAATTATAACTGTCAGTGTACATATTATTCATACAAAAGAAAGAGAAGAATATGAGATAATCATAACAGATGCGTTGGAAGGAACTCAAGGTTGAGCTACATGTTTTAGTTTACATACATGACATTATATAAAATAAAAATAAAAAATTAAACTATCATATCATCCAAAAGAAAAATACATCAGGGGAATGTTTGGGTGTGGGGGGACAATATTGTAGGTAAAGCTATACTCGCATTTGATATTTATATCAAATCAATTGATACATGATATGTATGTATACATAATTTTTAAAATTTAATCATGATTAACTAATATGCATTTTCACTCTAACTAAATCACTTAATTATATCATGTTCAAATGGTTTGGTGTAAAGTCGGTGCAGTTAAGTATTTACCATCATCATATATTGCCATTTATGAAACTTATTTTTTTTTCCGACCTTTTGGGGGTGCGCTTTGAGCAAATCCCGCTCCAGTGTACTTGCGCGTAAATCACACAGGAGATGTAAATCATACTAGGCAAGCCCCGTGTGACGAGCTCGATCGAGAAACACATGCAGGTGGTATTGAACTCAGGACCCCTGATTTGAGAGGTAGCGGCAGAGCTAGAATTTTCACTAACAAGATTCAATCTATGAAAAAGTAAATACACGAAGAAGCCAAACAGATTCAACATCTATTATATATACATAAAAAATAATTTTAATCATGAATAAACAATAATTTTTCGTTAAAAGGGTTCGGTCAGTCATACGTGACTCCGCCCTATTGGGAGATCTCCTGCTCAACAAACACGGCCACCACCAAAGTGATCATTTTTTTCATTTTAAAAGAAATTATTTTCCGAAAATATCTCTTTGAAATCAGTACAAAGAAATTAATCAATTATGTCTAGATTCTTGATCCACTATACCCATAAATCATGTACGTAACGCCCATCATAGCAGGATCACTGAAACAAAATCAAGTTAACACCCCCCCCCCCTCCCCCGCCACCCACCCCCCCTCCCGGACACCCCAACACACACACACACACGTGTGATGCAGTTTGATGTTGGGCATCTTTGATTTTCCTAATTGATGACTTTTGTCTCTGCTTCAACTAATCCTTGTATCACTTTTTCTCACAAGGGGTCTTCTTGAAAACAAAAAATCACAAGTCCCACAGATTGGGGAAGCTAAGGAGATCCCAGGTACAATTTTTTTTTTTTTTTTTTTTAAAACAATCTTGGTATTCTTTGTTACACTTGATTTCTCATTTTTACAGCATAATAAAGTTTCAATCTTGATTTATTGGTTTCATCATTTTCTCACATTTATAGCATAAAGCTTCAATCTTGGTATTCTGTATTACACTAATTTTTTCATATTTAGTGCATAAAGTTTCAATCTTGGTTTATGGGTTGCATCACTTGCATAGTTATAACATAAAGTCTCAATCTTGGTTTATGTATTTCATCCTTTGCTCATATTTATAACATAAAGTTTCAATCTTGGTTTATGGTTCCAGAATTTGCTCATACTTGTTACATACTTCCTCCATCCCATATTACTAGTCCACTTTTTTTTTTTTTTTTTTTTTTTTTTTTTTTTTAAGTCAAACTATATAAATTTTGACCAACATTTTGAGATATGTATTTTTTCGAGAAGGATTGCAACTTGTAATAATTTTCATGTAGTTTTTGAATAGGTAAATTATAATTTTAAAATATTGAATTGATCTAATCCAATTAAGTTCTGAAGATTAGTCAACTTGACTCTTGAAAAGCGAAACAGGACGACTAATATGGTACAGAGAGAGTAAAGTTTCAATCTTTGTTTATGGGTTTATCACTTTCTCACACTTAAAACATAAAGTTTCAATCTTGATTTATGGTTTTCAGCATTTTCTCATATTTATAACATAAAGTTTCAATCTTGATTTATGTGTTTCAGCATTTTCTCAAGTTGGATCTCCAAAGAGCCTTCTCCAAGCAAGTTGGTACTTATTTTAACCATTTCTTGAAATGGTTAATTCACCTATGAGCAGAAAGCTAGCAAGAAATGGTGGCCTGTTTTATCCAGTCATTGGGTTTTCACTATTTGTCACTTTTCTCTATTTGGCATTTGGAGACTTGTGGTGGGGTTTCAATTCCAACAGAGAAAACATAAAGCTAAGTTTTGTGGAGAGAAATGGGACACAGTTCTTTGTGGATGGTAAAGCTTTTTACATAAATGGTTGGAATTCTTACTGGTTAATGGACCATGCTGTTGATTATAGTAATAGGCCAAAGATTAAAGGGATTTTACAAGCTGGTGCTAAGATGGGCCTCACTGTATGTAGAACTTGGGCTTTTAATGATGGTGGATACAATGCTCTGCAGATTTCCCCTGGTAGATTTGATGAAAGAGTGTTTAGAGTAAGTAAAACTTGTTATTAGTACAATTTCTGTACTTATTACTATGCCTTTTACTTTTGGTAGATTTGATGAAAGAGTGTTTAGAGTAATTATAACTTGTTGTTCAGTACAATTTCTATAATTATCATTATGTCTTTTACTTTGGTAGATTTGGTGGAAGAGTGTTTAGAGTAAGTAATACTTGTTGTTAGTACACTTTCTGTAACTATTAATGCGTCTTTTACTTTGGTAGATTTGATGAAAGAGTGTTTATAGTAAGTAAAACCTGTTATTAGTAAAATTTGTGTAATTATTACTATGTCTTTTACTTTGGGGGATTTGATGAAAGAGTGTTTAGAGTAGTAGATAACTTGCTGTTAGTACAATTTGATGTTATATTATTATGTCTTTTACTTTGTTAGTTTCCCTTTTATAGCAATCTTTCCATAATTATTAGTCCTTCTCAAAACCAATATATTGAATTGTACCCTATTTGTATGTGTTATAAAGGAAGTTTAGTTATAGGACATATAAATTTTTGTCAAGTACATAAATTTGAAGTTATCTAATCTAGTGTTGATATCATTTAAGGAGAAAAAAGGGTAGTCCGGCGTATGAAGCATCAATGCGGGTTCTGGGGAAGGACCACATCAGAGGTTGTGATGTAGGGTGTCTACCCTGAGTAATCATCATTGGCTGATTCTTTAAGGGCAGCCTGGTGCATCCAGGGTTCTTGCGGTGTCTGGTGAAGGGCCACATCCCAAGGGGGTGTGATGTGTCAGCCTACGCAATCACCGATGTCTGATTCTTTAATATTTTAAATTAGGCATACTGCTACTAGGTATTATGCGGCATACGAATCATCTGCATTTATATCTTCGTCTGGCAGTGTTCACATTGAATTTATCCTATTTGTATAAAGGAAGTTTAGTTATAGGACTTAAATTTTTTTCAAGTACATAATTTTTTTCAAGTACATAAATTTGAATATATATATATATATATATATATATATATATATATATATATATATATATATATATATATTTTTTTTTTTTTTTTTTTTAATTTTTATTTTTTAAAAGCCTGGTGCACGAAGCATCTTGCGTCCATGCGGGGTGCAGGGAAGTAACGTAGGCAGTCTATGATGACGCAACCATCAGTGGCTGATTCTTTAATATCTTAAATTAGGCATACTAGTACTAGGTATTATTTGGTGTATGAATCTTCTGCGTTTATTTCTTCCTCTGGAAGTTTTCACTTGATGCAGATATGTTTTGTTGCAGGCATTGGATCATGTTATTGCAGAAGCCAGAAAGAACGGTATTAGGCTGATGCTTAGCTTGGTTAACAATCTGCACGCATTCGGCGGGAAGACTGAGTATGTAAAGTGGGCAGAGAAAGAAGGTGTTGCTTTAAGCTCTTCCAACGATTCATTCTTCTATGACCCTACAATCCGTCGTTATTTCAAAAATTACGTCAAGGTAATTTCCTAGGAAAGAATTTTCTTCAGGATGAACTTGTGTGTTGCGCCTACATCTGTGTTACCAAATATAGCATTGTTCTAATTGTAGAGGGAGCAAGAGTGATTAGCATGATGGTCGACTTACAAGTATACTAAGTGAAGGTATCAATGGAAATGAATCACATGATAATGACCTAAATTAGTGCCTCCATTCTGGGATGAACATGAAATCAGGAGATGTATATCTGAGGTGATTGAAAATCAAGAATATACGATGAAAAGGAAAAAAAAATTAATTAAAGAAGAGGAAATAGAAGATATGCTTTTGCTTTGTTGGACGTTGAAGGATGCGTAGAAGGAAGATTGACATATTACTAATATTTATGCAGCATAGCTTTATAACATAAAAAAGGGTGTGGCGTATTAGTCAATGAAGTGGGCTGAGAACCATGAGGTCTCAATTCAATTTTCAGTGGAGACAAAAACACTAGCTGATCTTTTTCCATCTCTCCAAGCCTTGATGGACAGAGTTATCCCGTACCTGTGCCGGTGGGCGGTAGCAGGTGCCCGGTGGAATTAGTCAAGGTGCGTTAAGCTGGGTAGGACACCATTGTTATAAATAGGACACCATAGTTATAATTTATAAACAAACAAAAAGTCTTGTTATTTTCTGGGATGACGGTGAATTAAGGTGATGATGAAGTGGTGAGGTTATGGGGATTAAGGAAGGTTTTGATCTCTTTTTCTTTCTGGATTCCTAGGCTGAATGGCCATTAATGTACCAGAAAGGGTATATTATGAATGGAATGAGTTTCATTGGCGCTTTCCGATTCTATTTTCTGCTAGCTTTTTGTGTCTACATAATTACTCAGTTGTTTTAATAAATTGCCCCTTGTAACATAATATAAGGAGAGAAAGTATACCTTTCGCGTTAAGACATAATTTCTGCTCTTTTTTCTGCAGTCACATGCTACATCTTCGTATTGATGCTAAAATTACATTTTCATTGTAAACTTCTGAATTGTACTTTTTTCATACTTCCAGACGGTGCTAACTAGGAGAAACGTGTACACTGGGATCGAGTACAGGGATGATCCGACTATCTTCGCGTGGGAGTTAATAAACGAGCCTCGCTGCATGACAGATCCTTCTGGTGACACACTTCAAGTAAGTTTTAGACTCTTATCTCATTTTGATGTTACAGTGCTTAACAGAAAAAATGGTCCTTCATCCGGGTAGCTACTCCTTTCCATTATTCTGTACTCTGAAATTTAGGCCGTCACTTTATATTTTAAGAAAGTTGTAGAATTTTTTGAAACTGGTAACTTTTAAGATAGTTGTAGAATTGTTAGTCGTAAGAGACCAATTGTTAAGTTGTAGAATGAGAAATATACACCAGGATGGAGTACAGACAAGACATTTCTTCTTTATACTCCCTCCATCCCAATTTATGTGAAGGTGTTCAACTGGGCACGAAGTTTAAGAATGAAAGCAAGACTTTTAAAACTTGTGGTCTAAAATAAGCCGCTGATATTTGTGTGGCTATAAATCATCTCATTAAGGATAAAATGAAAAGTTTAAAGTTAAATTGCTACTAAATATAGAAAAGTGTCAATTCTTTTTGGGACTGACCAAAACGGAAAAAGTGTCGCATAAAATGGGGCGGAAAGAGTATCAATTTGAAGGTAACTGAGTACTCGATATTTTCGACTGTGCCTTTTTTGTTTACGTTACTTACTAATTGTGACAAAGGAAACTCTTTGCTTTCTTAACTCTTCCTGGATATGAATTAATTGTGTCAGAAAATTTTGCAGGACTGGATAGAAGAAATGTCAACATTTGTGAAGTCAATTGATAGGAAACATCTGCTTACGGTAGGCCTAGAAGGATTCTACGGTCGTAGAAGTCCCAAGAGATCAACTGCCAATCCAGAATTTTGGGCTGCTGATCTTGGATCGGATTTCATCCGTAACTCCATGCTCTCGACGATTGATTTCGCCTCTGTACATGTATATCCAGACCATTGGTGAGCTTCTTATCATACTCAACTTTCTTAAGTGAACAAACAGGAGAAGATAATTTTTTTTCATGCAGTGGCAGTGGTTTAATAACTACTTCTTCCCTCCCAATTTATGTGATGGTGTTTGACTAGGCACGAAGTTTAAGAATGAAGGAAGACTTTTGAAATTTGTGGTTTAAAATAAGCCATAGATAGTTGAGTGGCTATATATCATCTCTGTAAAATGAGAAGTTTAAAGTTAAATTGTTTTGTTATTAAATATAGAAATGAAATCTTTTTGGAACCGACTAAAAAGGTAATAGTGTCCAAGCAGTTTTCCTGATTGATATCCTTTCATTCTGTAGGTTTCACGATAAAAATTTCGAAGAAAAATTAAAATTTGCAGCAAAATGGATGCTTTCTCACATTGAAGACGGTGACAAGGAACTCCGGAAACCAATCATGTTCACTGAATTCGGTTTGTCAAATGAGAACGAGGACTTTGAACACGCTCAACGAGACAGATTCTACAAAATGGTTCTTGATTTCATATACAAGTCTGCTAAAAGAAACAGGTCGGGTGCAGGATCGTTTTTCTGGCAGTTTTTGGTTGAAGGGATGGAACTTTATAACGATGATTTCGGAATTATTCCGTGGGAGAGGCCTTCGACATATCAGCTAATTACTGAGCAGTCGTGTAGGTTGGCTAGAGAACACGGGGTACTGCCTACACAAATAGAACATTTGAAGGATTTTTGTGCGTCGACGAGGTTATAGACTATATCAAGCAAGATCTTGATTTAAAAAAATAGATTAATGTATCAGCTGGAAAAAGGAAAGAGTTTATGTGTACAATGAAAAATCTGGTGTGCTTTTTTTCTTGTTTGAAATTTGTTTTAGAGGGAGGAGCTGCAGGGTAGTTTTACACCATGTATATCTTCATAGATGTACACAAATTTGCATAAAAGTAGAGCAGATCATTTTCTATCTTTCTTTTTTGATCACTTACAGAATATTTAGGGGTCATTTGGTTAAGAAACAAGTTATAAGGAGATTGTAATACATGAAGGGCAATTTGCAGGATTATCCTTCGCCTGGGGTGGTCTTTAAATTTTATCCTTCAGGCAGAATTTACACCTCACAGGCAGTATTTCTGCCCATGCAAATTTGCAAAATTGTGTCTAGCAATATTTTTTTTTTACCTGAGCTGGGGTTCGAACCCACAATCTCGGGGTGTTAGGCGAGGGGTATAAATTAAAGATTATCAATTTGAAGGGCAAAAATTAAAGACCACCCCAAATGAAGGGCAATCCGCGCAAAAAAAAAAAAAAAAAGATACGTGAATAGTAATGCAGGATTATAATGCAGATACTTTTTTATCCAAACGTTTTGTTCTTTGCACTAAAACTGGAATATATTTTAATTTTTAATATGAGTTTATTTTATAAACTTAATAAAACAAAAGGAACGTTGATAAGAGATTTGAAAAAAAGAAAAAGAAAAAAGATAAAGGGTCACTTTGTCTTTTAGTGGTTAATCCATATGTTGTTATTCCATATTACCTTAGGTATAAAATAATGAATAATTTACCAATTGTTGTGTTGAAATTATACCGCAATTTTTTTTTAATTTTTTTTTTGAAAAAGACATTCTGATCAATTATTAATCAATTCAAAGTTGAGTACATCATGAATCAAAGATGGGGATCTAGTAACCACTCCATAGCATCAGACATAAAACCCGAAGCCCGAGCTAACAGATAGGCACACTAGTTCGCTAATTTTTTTACAAAATACAAAGAAATAGAACATGAATAATAACATCAAAATAAGAGTTGTTGCCGCAAGATTTCTCCAACACTTGTTTAACCAAAAGGCTGTCAATCTCCATAATAATAGGTGTTGATGTAAAGTAATTCTTTAGCCAGCTTAGTGCTTCTCGAACACCCAAAGCCTCGGCCATGAGTGAGTCATGTGGCCTATCTAACCGAATTATACCGCAATTAATTAGCTATGATGGATTCAAAAAAAACCAACCAAACACTATATAAAATAAAACCAAATCTAGGATTACATGGAGGTCGACGATTCAGGTAGAAGGTCAATCAGTATCCGAGTGTTGTCGTACTTCACGTGGGATTGGCAGGGGGCTAGCCGCTTCTCGTTATTGGTAGTAGTATTTAGTAATCGTGTAGTTTTTTTTTCTTCAATGGTTATTACTGTCTACAGCTTCATGTGTTTTGTATCGTACATTCTATCCTCTCCAGATTCTACTTGTGAAGTTACATTGGGTATGTTATTATTTTATCCAATCCATCAGACCAAACAACTCTTTAGTAGATGGATTGTTTCTTTAAAAAAAAAAAAAGAAGGGATTTTACGAACAGGTGAAGTGGGATGGTGATTAGTCTCTTTTCAATTGCTACTATATGGAACCATTTCTTTTCAATATATATAGAAACCAAAAAAGAATTCGATTTAAATCAATTTGCAATATAAAAGGATCAAATGACAATAAGTTCACAAGAAACTTTGTCAACAACAGTTAATTAACATTTTCATTTTCCTTTAGGGTATTAACCAGAAATGGTTCTTCATTAAATTAACTTGAAATATTTTTTCCGAGGGTAACGGAAATCTTATAAGCATATCCTCATATAGATGTTCAATGGAAAGAAGAAAACAAAACAAAAGAGAAAAAAAAGAAGCTGTTATTCACTATCAGTCAGTTTGATGCCTTCACAAAATGAAAAAAAGATCAAGATGGCAGAAGGGGTGATCAATTGAACACCCTTCATCGAAAAATCAAACTATACATATAGAAAATTATACTGTGTATATATGTCAAAATTACTTTCTATACATATGAATAAAAATTGTGCAAGGCACTTGTATAAGCAGCTCCGATATTTTCCGCACCTTTCCACCTAAAGAAAAGAAGGGTGAGTTCAAGTTGACCTGCCAAGGAAAACTGAGCTTAGATATCAAGGCATCAATTCAGATATGCAAGTATTATAAAAATCTGGTGACAATATACTACTTTCTCATTATATCCAGACCTATTTGATACCTGTGCTGGTGCGAGGTAGCAAGTACGTGGTGGAATAGTCAAAGTGCGCAAGTTGGCCCGAACAACACTGTTTTAATAAACAAAGTGTCTCATTATAAGAACCTCGTAGAAATTTAATAAGTCATAATATTTTGACGATCAACTGCAAGAGTTGTTATTCATGTTCATAAAATCGTGCAACAACTTTCAGCAATTCTAATCAATTGGTATTGTTCCACTACACAACTTGCCATCAAAGCACCAACCAGAAAAGAGTCAAATGGAATCATAGAACTAAAATGACCTCCCAGCCTCTGCAATAGCTTGTAACATATACACAGACTCATTATCAAGAAAACTATTTTCACATAAAGATATTGACGTAATGCCACTGTATGTAATGTAACTTCAGCAAGTGCAACAATCAAGGCACTACAGTAGATTGTTAACTTAATAATTTGCAGAATTATGTTTCTGGCAAATACATAAAAACAGTCAGCTGAATCCTTAACTACTAGACAATGAAAACTTTGGTAAGTATATATAATGTATTACTAGTTTAACAGGAAAAGGTGATACTCCCCTGTTCCCTTCATCCCAGAAAGCATTCGAAAAGCCACAAGAATCTTGTAATGCAATGATTCAGGATTCACATTTGAAGCTGAGCATGAAATTCAATGCATCAGCATTAAGCTCCTACAAGTGATCTATCAAACAATGAAATGTGTGTAAAGATACTAAAACTGAAAGCATCTACAAGGTGTGCTTAAATGATTTAAGTTAAATCCACTAGAAATGTTCTGAAGAAAACTGCAGAGTTGCTTCAGGATATGTGCTTCAACAACAACTGATCCTTCAGGACCTAAAACAGTCAAACATGGTAAGACTTTATCCCCCGCCCCCCCCGCCCCCCCTCCCCCAAAACCCCCGCGCGCCCCTCCCATTTATTAGATCACCCATTTTAGCCCAACCCATTTCAGTCCATCTAAAAATTGGATTGATATGTAGCCCAAATTGACCAATAGAAACCTTGTCAGAATATTTTCAAAAAGATATTTCTTTTATTTGATATGTTATATATGTTATCGCAAAGGTAGGGGAAAGGTTTGCGTACATTTTACCCTCTTTAGACCCCACTTGTGGGATCACACTGGGTATGTTGTTGTTGTTGTACTTATAAAAAAACAAACAAGGAAATTAAAACTTAGTAAGAATTAGGCGGGTTGGGTTATGATCCACATTTTAGCCTATATTTCGGCCCAAGTAAGTTTTGAGCGGGTCAATGACCCGCACATTTATTAACTCAGCCCATTTTGACCCACCAAAATCCAGCTCAACCTGCCCATTTGACACCCCTAGTAAGACTTCAGCAGCATGTTTCCGTCCATCACACCCGGACTGTAACATCTCAGGAACTCAGGTTGTTGAGAATCTAAAATTAATCATTCATTCTCTCGCAACTGGAATGTTACAAATTCCCATCAGCAGCTAACAACAACCCTAAATCACAATCATCAAAAGGCATCTCAGTTTAGAAATTAAAGAGCTTGAGCTCCTCAATTAGTCGTGGGAAAAAAATAAGCGATGTATTTGTTGTTTCAATCAAAGAACAGAAAGTGAAAACCCATGAGAAACTCACCAAAATGTAAAGTCAACAGGTGACATGCATTGCAAGGAAGCTGCCCCAGCACAGAGCTGGATTTGAACCATCTTAACTAGCACATCTTTTTAGTTCCTATTACAAAATAAATTTTGGATTAGAGAAAGGAAAGGAAGTAGAGATTTGTATATACAATCCCAATATCCAATTACAAACAAAACACAAAAGGAATATAGAAGGGAAACGTTTCACCTCAAGAGAAACTATAATTCCATTTGTTTGCGTTTGGATAGGAGTTACAGGTCTACAAGATCCAAAATATTTGGCTTTGCTCTTCATAATAACATAGCTCAATCAAGACCAAAACCTATTTGTTTTATACGCGGATCAACAATGGTTCTATAAGTTTCACTGTCCGGAATTACACCTCGAAGCACCATAAAGTCATGGAGCTCAACAGCCTCCTCGGCACTGCTCTCCTTATTCATACTCGTTAGAAGTGTCGTATAAGTTACGCAATCTGGAAAAATACCCTGTGTGATCATGACACTTATAAGTTCTTTCGCATGTTGAATCAGCCCCAACTTGCACATGAAATTAATCAAAATATTGTACGTAACTTCATTAACAAATATCCTCTCTTTTCTCATTTTCATGAACAAATTCAATGCCTTAGTGATCTCCCCGCTAATGCAATACCCGTTCAACAATGTGTTGTAAGTGATCACATCATATAAAGATGTTCCCTTTAGTTCCTCTACCAAAACTTCTGCGACATCTACAGATACTTCTTTGCATAAACCATCCAAAATAGAATTGTAAATCACTAAGTTGGGATTTTTCTTCACCTTTATAATATCATCATATACCTCAACAGCTCTGTTAACGTCGCCTTCTTTGCAGTATCCGTCGATCATTGTACCATATGTGACTATGTCCGGGATTAAACCACGAACAAACATGCTGCACACGAGTTGATGTGCCGCTAATATATTCTGGCTTTTGCAAAGATAATCAATGAGTATATTGTGTGAAAAAGCATCTCCCATTAGGTTCTTTTCCACAATACACTTGTGATAAATAAGAGCTTCATTTATACGACCGTTCCTACATAGTCCTTTCTCTAGAATCGAATGGGTGAATTTGTCCGGAGATATATACTTTTCAATCATGTCGGATAGTAAACACGAAGCCCCATCAACATCTCCTTCGACGTAAAGCCGGTGGATTACCGTATTGTAAACCACTGAATTAGGCATCAACCCTTTCTCGACCATAGCATCGCAAATCCTAAATGCCTCGTCCATCATTCCGTTTCTCGAGTACCCGTCGACCAAAGTTGCATATGTTCTTACATTCGGCTCCAAACCCGTCTCGATCATTTCATCTAGAAGTTTCTCTCCAATTTCTACATCCCCTAACTTGCAGTATGCGTTCACGAGACAATTATAGGTAACTATATTTGGAATCACACGTCCCCCAGACATGATCCAAATGTTCCTAACAATCTTCAATGCCACGTCCATTTCACCGATTCTACAAGCACCATCTACGAGCATGTTGAGACTAACGACATTGGGTATTATCCCACCCTTCAACATCTTATAATATACACTAATAGCTTCTAATAAATTACGTTCTTTACAAAGGGCGTAAATAATTAAATTAAAGGTATACACATTCTCAGAGTACCCATACGAAACAACCATTTCCTTGTAAAAGAACCAAAAGCGACGACATACATCGTCGTCTGCTTTAACTAGATGATTCAAAAAATTATTCCATGCATGAACCGAAACAAAATAACCCTCCGTACTCAACTTCGTTATCACACTATATGCACCATCACTTGCTCCTAACTCTGTACAAGCCCTAACCAATGTATCAAAAACTGCATCACAAGTAAAACTCACATCATAAGTATCCAACAAGACTTCCAAAATCTCCAAAGGGGAATACCCTCTTCTTATCATTAACTCTTTCATCAAGAACAAAGCATCATCATAATTTTTACAATTCACCATGGTATGAATTACAATGCAACAAGTTTCCAGACAATTCAACACACTTTTACTTGCTGAAATTCTCTGGTATAGCTCTAAAACTACTTTAGGAGAGCTACGAAACTCGCGAAACACACGAGGAAGAACAGAGTTTGTTAGACTTGATGACAGTTGGTCCAAGAATTTCCATTTTCTTTCCCTCAAATTCACACAAATTGCTTTGAATAAGATTTCTTTTGTATTTGGGGTTGTGAATTGCTTACCCAAATGAAGAGCTCTAACAAAAAGATTTCTCCTTTTCAACCCAAACAAGCTTAACACCATTGACTAACCAAGACACTCTTGTAAAATACTCTGATTTTGCAAATTTTGAAGAAAAAATCCACAACCCAAGTTGCAAAAATTCTCCTTTGAAACACAAACAAGCTTAACACCATTGACTAAACAATGCCCACTTGTAAAATGGCTTGATATTACCAATTTTGATGAAAAAATCCACTACCCAAGTTGCAAAAAATCTCCTTTGAAACATAAACAAGCTTAACACCATTGACTAACCAAGACCCTCTTGTGAAATACTCTGATTTTACAAATTTTGAAGAAAACATCCACAACCCAAGTTGCAAAAATTCTCCTTTGAAACACAAACAAGCTTAACACCATTGACTAAACAATTCCCACTTGTAAAATGGCCTGATGTTACCAATTTTGATGAAAAAATCCACTACCCAAGTTGCAAAAAATCTCCTTTGAAACACAAACAAGCTTAACACCATTGACTAAACAATTCCCACTTGTAAAATGGCCTGATGTTACCAATTTTGATGAAAAAATCCACTACCCAAGTTGCAAAAAATCTCCTTTGAGATGTAAAGAAGCTTAACACCATTGACTAACCAATAATCACTTCAGAAAAATTCAGTTTTTTGAAGATTTTGAAGCAAAATCAAGAACCCAAGTTGTAAAAATTCTCCTTTATAGCACAAACAAGCTTAACACTATTGACTAACCAATACCCACTTCAGAAATAGACTGTTTTTGGAAAATTTGAAGCAAAATCAAGAACCCAATTGAAATAAATAAATAAATAAATAAAGTACAAGGATACAAACCTTAATATTGCCCGCGAACCAGAGCCTTTAGCAGAAGGGTATTTTTGGAAAAGAAAAAAAGGTCTAAAACCCTAAACCCTTTTTTTTTCTCTGCCTATATAATGCATACTTATTAGCCTTGATGTTTACAGAAAAAGCTTTGTATGTCTCATAGAGGGCGTTAAAACCCTAAAACCCTAAAACCCTTTTTCCTTAGTAGAATTACATCCCAATACCAGGGCCAATAAGTGTATAATGTATACTAAAATATACATATATTATACATATTTATGCATACCTATACACTTGTTAATGTATTCTTTGATAAAATAGATGGCCGAATGGTACATTTCCATAAGTTTCCCTTACATTTTCTTGTTGTTTTTCATCTTTTTTTTTTGGTTTTTTTTTGTTCTTGATTTATGCTACTATATGTTGTTTGATTATCGTGTATTATTATGTGGTAAGTACTGCTTCTTTGTTTTTCAGACAGATTTTTCATGCTTTTTACAGTACTTTTTTTTCGTATTTTATATTGCTTTTTTGTCCTTATGCCTGGGATCTATCGGAAACCGGTGTAAGACCCTATTATGGGTATGTTTTTTTTTTTTTTAATCTTTTTTGTTTGTTTGTTGAAATGCAGAGACTGTGTGTATTCTCTGCTATATTGATTTTTTTGAGGAAAATGGGCAGTTGTGTTTCATCAATTTCAATTGGAAATTTCAACAATCATTTTCCCCACATCTTTTGTTACAAACATGTTTTTTTTTTTAATAGTTTGATGAATTGTATATTGTCTATACACATGTTTTTTTTTTTTTTGCAAAAGTGCTTATTTTTTGCAATAAGTGTGTATTTTAAAAAAAAATGATTTTTGAAAGAAAATAAGTGTTTTTGGGAGTGGCAGAAGTTATTTTTCAAAAGCTAAAAAAATAATTTTTTCCCAAAAATAATTTTTTGAAAAATACTTTTGAGAAAATAAATAAAGATAAATTAAGCAACACTTTTTAAAAGTTTGTCCAAACATTAATTGTTGATCGAAATTATTTTTAAATTTATTGGCTAAACATAAACTGTTTTTCGTCAAAAATATTTTTTTGAAAATATTTTTCAAAATAAACTGATTTTAAGAGTTTGACCAAACTGACTATTAGTGTGATTTTAAATGGAAAAAAATGCACCAAATCGATAAAAGATATATATATATATATATATATATATATATATATATACATAAATATGATTTCTTATAGATATTTTTACAAAGTTTAATTTAATGTACGTCTTTTCTTATAATTTTATTTGAAATTTTAACTTTGGACTTGAGCACTGGATGCACGTGGTCCAACAAATCCAATTGCTATATTTTTAGAGTGGACAGTCTAGGTTGGGCCTTTGGACTTGTTATAATTACAAATGTAGTTTTGCAGTCAAAAAACATGTAGCACAACATGTCGAGTGTAATTTCATAAGTAAGATCGGGAAAGGTTAAATTGTACACAAACTTGTCGAGTGTAATTTCATAAGTAAAATCGGAAAAGGTTAAATTGTACACAAACCTTTCTGATTTTTGTGAGGCTGTTTCTGGTAGACCTTCGTGTAAAAGAAATTTAAAAGAAGACAATATTTCTATATGCCTGTATTTTATAATATGAAGTTTGTTTCTCCTAATAGATTTCCCCGTCGGTTTTGTCTTTCTAATATGCCCTTTTATGACATTCTACCTATTACATGTGGATTTGGTTCATGTATACATAAGATGTGTGGAACTAAGATTGGTTTGGTTAGAATATCTTAAAAATGACGTAATTGGTTTTATACATGGCAATCCAATCATCAAGCTAAAATTTGCAATTGAATCCGATTCAACCTCAAAAATTAATACATGAGGAATTGAAGTAAATCATATAAGGAGATTACAACAATTTATTTTCTCGACCAATGTGGTATACTTAATACTCTTAGGACTAAAGAGAATGAGTTCGACTTTAATACAATATGACTAATTGAACATCGAATCTAATTTAACTCAAAAAATTAATTTGAGGATTGACCAAAATAAAATAATAATTCATTTTCACAATCATTGTGGGCACTCAACTAAATTCACTAATAAATCTTCTTGTCTTACTTCGATTAAATAACTAGCCCATATACTCTTAAATTGACAACTAGAAAAGATTCAACCAGAAAACCTAAATAGTCTTCTCTTTCAGATCAACTTGCCTGGCTTGTCAATACTAGGCTAGTTGAAGATTTAAGAAAAACAATTTGGTACGCATTAACAGATTAGGTCAAATTAAATTCAAGAAAAATTGGAGGGACATTGAAATTTGCAAAACTAATATTTGAACTCTTGATCAGTGACAGATTTAGGATTTTCATTGAAGGAGGTCGAAAAATAAAAATAGTGTCTGAGGTTTGAAAATTCAAAAGCACTCATTTTTTTAAAAAACTATTTTTTTTGCTTCTGCTTCAAATTGAAAAACAACTTCTGTTACTATTCAAACATACTTGTTTTTTGATCAAAAACTTGACCAAATACCTTCATTCTCTAAAATAATTTTTTTTTAAAAAATTAAATAAAAAGGGCTGTTTTTAGCCTTCTAAAAGCTCGGCCAGATAGACTATGACATATACATGGCAAATCCGCCTCAATCTATACATCATGTATATCTAAGTCTGGAATGTCTTCCCAGAAGTTCGAATTAGTAATATTTTTATCCCATAGCAATGCATCAAGATCATCAGGAATAGGTCCTGGAATCTCGTATTCTGAAAGTGATTTAGAGTACCAAATGTTACACTTTTGATTACTACCCTTTGAATCTACTTTTCTGTTCTCCCTCTTATAGCCAATCCAACTAGTTGATGAATTAAACTTTTGATCTTTCTTTACAATTCCTTTTACAATTGTTTTTGTCCTTGATTTCCTAGGAATTGATGTAAGCGAAAACCCTAGAGGTTCATGAGTAATAGCTTCATCTTCTTTCGTCACTTTCTTGCGCAATTTTTCTCGAGATTTTTGACACTTCATCATGAATATACTAAACAAAATATTAAAACTTCAATTGATATGATTATTAATGAGCAAGTGGTCTTGGACTCCTCCTTATAAACATGATAATCCTAACATTAGATGGACAAAGATTGTTTCATTAACTTCCAAATTCCTTTTACTTAGGAAAAGAAAAGGTCGGAGATTTTTCTTTGGAATATGGCAATCCTTGTAAGATTAGTTGAATATTACAATATTAGGCAATAAATAAATCTACAATATATAAAAGTTTTTTTTCATAAATAAAAGTACTCTTTCCTGAGATAAATAATAAAAAAAGGTACTTTTTGAGGAGTAAAAAATTACTTTTGTTGGAGACTAAAATCTTCGAATTTTCTACTCCAGTTTTGAGATTAAAATTTTCGTAACTTTCTACTCATTTTATTACTCAATTTGAAGATATAAAACTTCATCGAGTATATATATGGTGAAGAATTGCCGAAACAATGAAAAGCGCATAAGGATGATAAAGTGTATGTCTTCAATTGCTTAGGGAGGTTAGTCACTATTTACCCAAATAATTCCTACCCGTACTTTAGCCGACATTACAACCATTAAAGTCCTAACTTGATCCTATGCTTAATATGCTTTTGTTAATAGAGTATGACATTAAGGGCAAGCTTATGGTACGTCGTATGCGCATGTGATATTTTTTTTGTTGAGAGTGAGCGTAATTCTTTCTATTCATTGCCCTTGCTCTGTGTTCATTGAAAAAAATTTCTTTTGGGAAACTCTCTTTGAAGTGAAGGCACATAATTGGTAGGATATTGGTGACATATTTGATTCCTTTGCTAGGCGGCAGGACTGTTTTTGCCTATATTCATATGAACGAGTCAGTTTTGGAGGTTAGGATGTTTTGATGAAGTTGTTGGCATGTGTGCAAATTGATATTGTGCTCGAGATCATTGCTCGTAAATGTTTAAACTGTCGTAGTGACCTTATTCTGATGCAGACATGTTTAATTTGATAACGTTTAGGAATCGTAAGTGAAATTGGGTTTGTTAAATGATTGTTCGAGGACGAACAAAAATTTATGTGTGGGGGTGGTGATGCTAGGTGTATTTATACGCCTAACCGCTATAATTTACCCACATTTTACCTTGTTTAGAGAACGAACTAATGTTAAATACACATAACTAATGATTAATCTTGCATTACGAACTAATACATGTGTGTTTGTTGCAATTAGGTACTTTACGAGGAAAACATAGTGATTTGGAGGAAAATGGAATTGCATGCGAAATTTGCTAAGGAAGAAATGGCAAGTTGACCTTGCTGAGTTACGCTCAAAGCAAGACCTCATCAAGCTTTAATGCTCGCCCAGCGAGCATAGCTGGTCAAAATGGAAACTTGCGATGATTTTTGCTAAGAGTAAATTAGAGCACGTACCTCGCTGAGCTCAAGCCAAGGGGAGCACGTACCTCGCTGAGCTCACTTATCAAGGTGGTAGGACTAAATGAGCGAAGTGAAATTTTTTCGAAGTATGTAATGGACCATGGACCTTGCCGAGCTTTGCTCAAAGCGAGGTCCCCCCTCGCCTTAAAGTTCGCTCGGTGAGCTTGGCAGATAAAAAATGCATTTTTGCTAAGTTTTGGACCCGTTTTTTATGGGCCTTGGAGGGTTATTTATCAACACTATAAATAGAGCCCTTGGTCCTTTTTGAGAGAGAGGGACGTATTATTTCTTAGAGAGCAAGGAGTAAGCCTTATCATCATAGGGTTATCTCTTTTACCTTCATTATTTCATTTTTTCTTCATTCAAACATGAAATTCCATTGTTGTAATCCGAAAATGAGCGGCTAAATTCCCTTGTTATGGGGTTGTGGCCAAAGTATGATTGTTGTCGTATGAACTTGAGTTGATGTTTATTATATTTATCATATGAGTTATTTACTTAATCTTGTGCTCGACTATTTTACTGCTTCGCGACCAGTAAGATATATATTTTATTCTTAGATCGAACTCGAGAGAGGAATACTAAGATAAAACGAAGATTAAGTAGAGCAGGATCTTAACCCTGGGCATCGGGGAGCGCTCTAGGATAGAGGTATACCTAGTTCGCCCTATTTGGTTGATATACAAGAAATTAAATGCATCTGTGAATGTTCATGACCATAGAGATATAGGTGTGAAAGTGATACGAACAGGTGACTAGAGAACTCGAGAGATTTGTAGTCATAATATCAACTCTGTCAATCAGTAACTCGATAAAGAACAAAATTCAATGAAAGTGAATGCGCAACATGATTATGAAAGTGTCGTAACCCTGGAATGTTCTTCTCTCTGTGATAAATTCAAGTCTTAAACAAACGTTCGTGACAAATTGTTAACATAAAATAGTTAGTTATTTACTTTTTTGAATTAGTTTATAAAACAAACAAATATTCTTTTTCTTACTTCCATAATTAGTAGTAATAGCGAATTCTCATTGTATCGTTGATCATAAGTCTCTGTGGGTATGATATTCGACTTTTACAAATCACTATATTACTTGGCGATCATGTATACTTGCGTGTGCGTTGGGAGCAACAATATACAACTGTTATACTATTATACAGTGTATATACAACAACCCCGTCATAAAAAACATATTTAAAGAAAGAAAATAAGATAGAGTGGAAGAGAGATGGGACATGGTAGTCATCAATCGGTGCTAGTTTCTGGCAATGGGCCACAGTTGTTGAACCACCTTGACTTATTCGTGTATTTACTTTTTCATATTTATAACCCCCTAGGTGAAGATCCTGGCTCCGCCACTGAGTGTAAAGAATCAAATAAAAACACATGTGTATTTGTTAATTATACCATCTTCAGATTCACGAGCTCTCATTTTATGGGATATTTATTTCCGTTTAATCTGTAAGCTTCCTATTTTATTCTTAATAGTACGGCCATATTTTATAGCCACATAGTAAAAATAACTTGTTTAAGACCATAAGTTTCAAAATATTTATTTGTCTTTTTTTATAAACTTTACACCCAGTCAAACATATCCCTAAAATAAAGTACAATTTTTTTGGCTCAATTTTTGGTTACGTGTGCAATCTTATATTTTGCAAATTTTTATCGTTGTAGGTATGTGTGAGTGCAGCCACGGAAAGATTGATTTTACACAGACATATTAACATTTTTCATTGTATCCAACAGTATTTTGTTGAATTATTTTACCATAGATAAAAGCTCAATATATTAAATGAAGACATAATTGGATAAACTCATCCGACAAGCTACACATATTTTATTACAAGTATATGGTGATTGTGAGAAAGTAAAACAATCAAAGTGATCGGGTCGTGCTAAAATTAAAGGTCGCTCTTTTTCGGAAAATGCAAACCATAAAAGTTTGTGCATTCGGTTTGAAGATATAAAAACTTCAGCAATTTATTAATCTTGTTTGTGTTTTTCAAATATAAATGGGACACCAAACTGCAAATGTGACTGCTAATGGTACTGGCACAACAACCGCTGCCATTGGCTCTACGACTTGGAAGCATTCAGACTTCTTGTGCAAGAATTACTTAGTGGTTTGCGGAGAGGAAGATTCGCACTAATTCAACATTAATATCAGGAGCAAATGATGTTGAGACTTCTCTGTTACACCTTGTAAATTTGCGTCGGTTAAAGAAGACCTTTAAAAGTGTTAAGTAAGTATTGAAAGGTTTCAGGGTCAGGTGAATCAAAGGAATTAAGTTTGTTAAAAATCAGGAAAAACCTGGCAGAATTTTGGACAGGATTTTAGTCCAACTTTAGGGAGGTATATCTTCTAGCATATGAGGCTTTATGGAATCCATAGCCTATGTAAATTCAAGTTTAGAGAGTCTTTTTTCCAATGCAACTGACAGATCGCAAATCTGAGTACGGGATAATGTACGACCCGTACAAAAAAAAAAAACGTCGCGTACCTCATTTTTCAAAAGTTGACAGAATGTTGGATTTTTGAGGTTCCAAGTATGTGATAAAAGTACGGGATTCCCGTGCACGGAGGGCGTACATTTGAGGCTGTGAAAATGTTTTTAAGTGTTTAAAAAGGTCCAAGCTCCTTTTTCCTTCATATTTCATTCCCAACAGACCCTAGAGACCTTTAGAAACCCTCTCCCTAAGTTCATATACTAATCAAGACCAAACCTAAGAGAATTAAGAGATTCAAGTGATAGAAAACTCACCAGGGTTAGTAGAGTTCAAGTATCTCTTTGGTGTTGAGGATTTGAGGTTTCATCCTAGTGAAGTAATTTGATCCAAGCTTGTTCTTGTGTGATTAAGCTAAGGTTTCATCTCTATTACATGTTCTTGAGGTTGTTTGATTGTTAGACAACTCGATTGAAGGAAGAAAGTGAAAAAGGAAGTTCAAATATGGATTAGAGACCATGTTGAGTTTATGGATTGTTTTGATCATGATGATTGTAGTTGTCATGTTGTTAAGATTTTGCTAGAAGGGTATGTAGGGAAGAGGCGCATAAATACCGTATACGAAGTGTATATTGGACTGTTTGAGGTGTAACTTGTAATACTTATTAAATTAAGTATAAGGGGCTTGTATGAGCTTCTTGTTGTTGTTGGCTGTTGTGTATGTTGTTGTAGCGAAGGAATAAGGGGAAATGCTGCTCGTTTCATTTTAGAATCGAATTATCATTTGATATACTTGATATACTAGCGCCATCTAAGTTCGTATATGTATTCCCTTGTTATAGGATTAGCGCTCTAGTTGTGATAAGCTCGTCGTTGGATTGCTTGGACGACTTGAGGTATGTTAAGGCTAACATTCCTTCTTTTGGAAAAATTCTTATGAACAAAACGTAAATGTAACGTTACTCCATAATGATCCTATTCTTAGTAGCTAGGGATGCTCCATGTTGGTTCCTGTTCAAGAATGTTGTTTTCAGTAAGTCTTTCTCTAGATTCAGTATGATTCATAGAGTCACTTGTTGATGAAAATGCTATCTCATAATGATGTTCGGAGGTGTAACGACCTTGTGTCACTCTGACAGATTCAAAATGTACTCTTATCATGTTTATGCATTGTATTTCATTCATATATATATATATATATATATATATATATATATATATATATGTGTGTGTGTGTGTACAGACCTATGACCTCTCAGGCATTATATACGCGTATATTATGTATTATATATATGGATAGGGTATGGGGAAGGTGACGGCGTTATATACGCACTACCACCTAATCAGCTGGTCATATGATGATGATGATGCCCACAGAAGCCGATATGATACGATGGGATGCCCACAAAGGCTTGACAGGCGTTATATACGCATATATATGTATGACCCGTATGCATGCATGCACAGTATTTATGTACATCATTGGTCCATAGAGGCAGATTATAGATACAAATTGCAGTTATTTCATTCTATGGTCTCTTATGTCTTGATGTGCCGTGAAATTACGACACATTCGACGCCAACTGCTTAGTCTTTTGTAACCCCAAGTACTTTTGATGTCGTTTCTCATGTTTTTGTGTTAATTTGTAGAATAACATGTGCTGGAAGCGACTTGAGGCAAAATGAAGCAAAAACCAGCTGAAATGAACCAGAACATCACCTGCGAATCGCATGTACTGCATGCGAGTCGCAGGTGCTGCAGCATCTATTGACAGAGATGGCTAAAAAGGAAGACAGTGGTGCAACACATGCTAGAACCACATGCGAGTCGCACCTGATGCGGCAGATGTTGCACCACAGTTGATTGAAGATGCAGTACCTACGAAGATTTGGTGCAACCTGCGACTCGCAGGCTGCACATGCGACACCAAGTGCGATTCGCACCAGATGCGCAGGGGTATTTTTGTATGGAAATTGTTCCTGTTTTGGACATTTTATAAATAGATTTTCTAGGGTTTTGGACTCATTATTCTACAGATTTTTAAGTTGTCTTTTTGTGGAGCTCATTTATTATTGGTTGGTGAAGCTTTTAGGAGATTCTTTAGCTTTTGTCATCTTCTCCATTCAATACTTTGTAAGCTTTATGAATACACTTTACATTATTGCTTTACCTTTAATGTATATTAGTAGCTAATCTCTTTAGCTAAGGTTGTGGGATCAAATGTGTTAGTTATGTGATTGGGTTTCATAGTCATACCTCATTAGTATGCTAATGGTGTTTTCTATTAACTCTTCAAACATTAATGTCTTGTGATGGTGTACAATATTACTTGTGCCTTAATACCATTACTTTGCTTGGAAAAGAAAGTAGAGGTTAGGAAAAGAGTTAATAGCAACAATTTGGGTCATTAAATCCATCTAATAGCTAGAGCTAGGAATAGGAAAGCTAGTTGAGGCTAAATAGGTGTTCTCTTATAAAACATTCTAGGGCTTGGAAAAGCCTAGGATAAAATTTGCTAATTTGGTTGGAAAACTTTTAGCAAGACTCGCGTAACCCTTGGCTTAATGCATCTAGGCATATGAATAAGTTGAATTGATACCCAAGCGCATTACTTTGCATTGGAACCACAACCTTGGTCCCATTCACCAATAGTTTACATCTCTTAACCATTCTTAGTCTTTAATGAACAAATAACAACCAACCTACTATTATATTCCCCTCTCCCTTGAAATATAGACTAATAGTCGGGCGTTACACTTGACTAGTATATTTCCTCATTGTATTCTTTGTGGGATTCGACCCCAACCTCGTTGGGTTCTATATTTGACAACGACCGCTTACTCCTGATATTAGAGGTGCAATTTGAGCGTATCAAATTTTACACAATTGATAGCGTCCAAATCCACTCCTCAAAGAGAAAGTGTACACGATCGTCGCAATATAATTTACCCAACTATGAGTCGGGGTCGATCCCACAGGGAACAATATACTAGGCGATTTAAACAAGTAAGGAATTATCACTAACTAAGCTAAGCCAAACACTTTTTCAATAGTTGGTTTTTGATTTAAAAACTAATGAAGATAAAACTAACTAGAAAGCGGGTAAAATGATCAATGGCCACAAGTTTGGATACAAAGGAAATTACACTCAAGTAACAATCCAATGTATTTCATGATTTTACAACTAAGAGCAGGTTTATGTTAATAGATAATGGTTTCTACAATCTCATTGAAAGTCTTCCAACCAAATCAATGATTTCACTCTAAGCTTTTCCAAGCCTTAGAGTGTGATATCAAGCTCAACCAATTGAATCTCAAGTAACTTTCCTATTCCTAGCTTAAGTTATTAGATGGGTTTAATGACCCAAATTCTTGTTAATTAATCTTTCCCAACCAAGATTTCCTCTTCCGAGCTCAATCAAAGTAAATGGGCGAGTCTTAGGGTTAGCTAATCCCTTAAGAAACATTAAAGAACAAGATTAATTAAATAAACAAAGACCCACTTCAATAGCAATAAAAATCATTCAATACATAAGCAAAACAAGAGTTTCATCCAATACTTTAATCATAGAATATTTCCATAAACAAGATTCAAGCGAAGAAATTAAATACTACACACTTAGATATACAATACAAAGCAAGGAATTGAAGAAATGAATTAAAGGTTTAAGAAATGCTCAACCAGATCTTCAAATCTTCAACCCCAAAGTGTGGTGTAGGAACCTAGTCTCCAAAACTTGTATGAAATTGGCCAAATATCATGGTTTACAAACCCTAAACGAGTATTTATAACATTCCAAAATGGGAACAAATTGTGGATAAAAATGCCCTGCGTGCAGCACATGCTGCAGCAAGTGCTACTCGCAGGCACAATATGCTGCAACAAGTGCTACTCGCAGGTGCTGCATGCACAACATGCTGCAGCAAGTGTTGCTCGCATGCACAACATGCTGCAGCAAGTGCTGCCAGAAAGTGGTGCTTGTTCTATTTTGCTCCGTTATGCTCTCCGGGCATCTTATCCTACAAAATGACATAAATACACAAAAAGTAACAACAAAAGTGCTTGAAGAGTTACAAAAGCTTAAGAAATTAGCATCGAATATCCCGTAATTTCACGACACATCAACACCCCTAATTTAAAGTCTTTGCTTGTCCTCAAGCAAATCAAAACAAAAATCTCAATTAGGATCCACTTTAAGCACAAAAACATGACTTTGGTTGGTACCAACAATTAGGCTACAAGCATGTGAAACTTCAACCAAATAATTTCCTCATTTCAAAATACAATTTCAAGAATGCAATAGAGATTTAAAACCATCAAGCAACAACACTCAAGCCTCAATAAGTGACTCAAAACCACTAGCTTACTAGATATGCTCAGTTGACTCAACTTGGAATTTTTTAACATTGCCAATCTATCGTAATTCATATGCCCTAATAAGAAAGAAAGTCCCAAAATCACTCTCTTCACAACAACAACGCAAGGGACAAATACACAAAGTCACTCACATTCTACAAAGAAATTCTAGTGCTAACAAATATCACACCATAAGCTTGCCCTTATTTTCATTCATCACTAACTCAAGAGCATTCGGTTGGAGATCACATAGGGAATTTTTAAGCTTGTAATGTAGGCTTAGGGAAGGGTAGGATAAGTATTTGGGATACAAATGACTACACCCTCCTTGAGCACTACACAATACCTTTTTTTTCCGCTTTCCTCTTCATTTCAAAACATCACTCCTTCCTTTGCATACTAGGTTCCCCAATTATTCTAACTTCTTTTTGTGCAACCATTTTCTTGATTTCTAATGTTTTTGTTCTTTTCCGATTCCTTTTTCACAAAGATACATTTTTTTGCACAAAAAGTTTGCAACCTTTTTGTATTTTTCAAATTTTCTTCCTTTCTTTTGACTTTTTCACAACACCAACCTTCACCACTTTTCAAGAAACACTAACACCCCCAACTTAGACTTTTGGCCTCAAATTCACAATTTCATGTTCAAGGAGGGAAAGGTTAAAAAAAAAAGAGAATTTCATCAAGACGGTTAAAGGCTTGTAAGGTGGCAATCAAAGAAAAGGTCATAGGCTCAAATGAGGTTACTAGTGATATTATTTATGCAATGGTAGGCTAGAAAGGCTAAAGAGGCTTTTTAAAAAATCACAAAGATAGCCCAAGGTCATCCCTCCAACCAACATAATCAAACAACATTGAAAGACTAATCGGGAAAGTTCTAGATGATAAAAGTAAACACAAGAATTATTCAACAAACACTCACCACACATGGCATATGAACTAGTCAAGATGGATCAATTTCACTTCCTAAGCAAGAACAACTAGAGCAATATATCATAATCCAAAGTAAACACAACCAGTAGGTACGGAGTCACCAAATGAGCCAAAAAGTTGTCACAAAGATCATTCTTTCCTATGCACCTTGCTTTTTAACTAACGCAAAATAATTTGGAGGGGTATTCGCATTTCAATATTTCACATGCAAGAGACTAACTCTATTAGTACCAAACAAGCCAAGAGTTTCCACATTTTTCCTCAAAGGAGCACCTACACCTAAACTACAAGACTAATGAAAGAAGCTAAGAAAGAAAATAAAATAATAAGAGTAACTAATCCACAACATGTCAAAAGAACGAAATTTTCAAAAATTTGAACAAGTTCCAAAATATACTGTGCTACCACATGCCACCCCCAACTACAAACATTGCAGTGTCCTCACTGCACATAATCAAAACAAAACATAAAATAGTGGTGAGGGCAATAATTATTTTTTTTTACTGTCACGACCTGCGAACAGTACCTGCGACTCGCAGGCATGACTTGCGATTCGCAGGTGATGTTACCTGATTTTTTTTTTTTACTGTCAGCACCTGCGACTCACAGGCATGACCTGCGAATCACAGATGATGTCACATGATTTCTTTTTGGGCAACTGGAACTATATTTCAGCAGCAGCTACTGGTTTGTGGTTGCTCTGAAAACCCAACCTGCTCAAAACAATTCCAAAAATTCTAAAACTTTGCAGATTAGTCAAAAGCAATAAAATAAACTATTCAAAAAAATAAAATTTCAAAAATGAGTTAAAATTTTGAAAACGATGGGTTGCCTCCCACCAAACGCTTAAGTTAACGTCGCAGCAGTTACCTTTACCACTTTTCCCTCCACTTGGAGGATATGAATTTTCACCCCAACTTTGAATCAAGATTATGATGACGCTCATAGGGCGGTGGTAGAAAAGCAAAGAGGCCAACTCTCAGGTGTCACATTTTGAACTTCTTGGCCGGTAAGTGGGGCATGTCATTTTGTCTTCTTGGCATAGCAAACTTCAAAATGAAAACGCTTTGATCTTCATCTCCAAAATTCTCCATAGGCTTGGTTGGTTCAACTTCTATATCATTCACCAAGCACAACGTTGAAAAATGGCTAGAATGAGGTCCAACGTGCTCAAATTCCAAATTTGCATGAATTTTGACATCGTCACCCAAAAATGAACTAGAGTCTTCAAAAATTATTTTATGAACTTTTTTATGCAACTCTAGTATCATTTCTTCAACTTCGGCACCATTCACTATTTTTGGGTTGGTAGGCTGGCAATTTACCATTAGCTCATGAAAATCAATCTTGACCTCTTCTTCATTGGAAACCAACTCAAAACTACAATCCAAGGCTCTTTGATATGGAACATCACATGCCTCAATCTTTGCATTCAATTCAGCCTCCAATTTTTGGATAGCAATTTCAAGTAGCTCCACTTCTTGACTTTGCACAACATGCATTTTTAGAAATTATTCCATCATCCGTGAAATGCCTTCACGGTGATCCCCATAAGCTTCAAGTTGTTGAGCTTGATTTATTAGCCAATCTTGGCTCAAAATTTCCATCTTGTCAAGTTTTTCTTCATTGTGAGAGTCGTCAAACTCTTGTAAAAATCCATTCATGGTGAGATATACCTTTTGGATAGTTTCATCATTTCCATGTTGAACTTCTTCCCACAATTTGGTCAAGACTTGCCCATAGTTTTTATTCCTCCCCATTATGCTTTTCAAAATTTTCTCAACTTCTTCTTTTTGAGAATTGGAGATTTCTTCATCAATATTTTGCTCTTCTTCAAGTTGAACCACTCCCTCACTCTCACAACTTTCGTTGTGGTCACAAGAATTGTCGGGCTCATCTTTCAAATTTGAAATCTCTTCTTCAACCAATTCATTTTGAGGAGTAAACACTTTCATGACAATTGAGGAATTCGCATCCTCAAATAAATCATTCATTCTTTTCATAGCTTCTCCATTTTCTAAAATGGATTGTTGGACGAGCTTTCGCTCTTTCTCCATTTTAGCTTCTCAATCTAAGTATGTTTGGAGCATTGCCATGATGCCTTCAAATCCGGCACTTTGTCCTTCACTTGCCATGTCATTGTCCCTGTCAAACTCAAAAGCACAACTAGAATTTTCGTAAGAACAACTTGGGGGAGGGGAAGCAAAATAATTGGGACAATCACCCCAATGTCCACCTTGACCACCACATATATTACAAATATTCCCATTACAGGATTGAGACGGTGCACATATCTCTCTCCCAGGAGCATTTTCACAATCTTGCCAAAAGTGGGGTCCTCCACAATATGGACATGGGTCATCAAAATATGGATTGCATCCATCAAACCCATTTTCATTCCAAGATGCCATAGAGACAAAAGTAAAAATAAAATAAAAACTAAACACAAAACACACAAAAAAAAAATCACAAACACATTTTCACAAATATTCACAAGGGAAGAAAATAAATACTACACACTTAGATATACAATACAAAGCAAGGAATTGAAGAAATGAATTAAAGGTTTAAGAAATGCTCAACCAGATCTTCAAATCTTCAACCCCAAAGTGTGGTGTAGGAACTTAGTCTCCAAAAATTGTATGAAATTGGCCAAAGATCATGGTTTACAAACCCTAAACGAGTATTTATAACATTCCAAAACGGGAACAAATTGCTAGCATGTGCTGCCAGAAAGTGCTGTTTGTTCTATTTTTGCTCTATTTTGCTCCGTTTTGCTCCGTTATGCTCTCCGGGCATCTTATCCTACAAAATGACATAAATACACAAAAAGTAACAACAAAAGTGCTTGAAGAGTTACAAAAGCTTAAAAAATTAGCATCGAATATCCCGTAATTTCACGGCACATCATGTTTCTTTCATGTTACTTTCACGCCTTACATACTCAGTATCTTGTTCGTACTGACATCCCTTTCCCGGGGACACTGCGTTTCATGCCCGCAGGGTCAGGTAGACAGGTTGACAATCCGCCCCTGTAGACTGCTGTTCAGCTGATATTGGAGCACTCCTTTTGTTTCGCAGTTGCAGTCTAGTCTTGGTATGATATTCTTTTGTGTACATATGGGTACGGCGGGGCCCTGTCCCGATCTCTTTATGTCAGATACTTCAATAGAGGCTTGTAGACAGTCATAGTATTGTTAGACTTTATATGGCCCTTCAGCCCATGTTTTTGCTGAACAGTATTGCACGTTGGGCTTGTCGGCTTGTATAGTTTTTATCCGGTTTAATTGTATAATGTATCTTCTTGGGCTCATCCCCTTTTTAGTATATCTCTTATATGATTTAGCAAATTCCCCTTTTTAGTATATCTCTTATATGATTTAGCAAATTTTTTGTTTATGATCATGATAGAAAATCATCTTAAGCGGTGCTCGGCAAGTAGGGCCCGGGTGCCCGTCATGACCCTCCAGTTTGGGTCGTGACATTCTCAACCAAAGTCTAACAAAAGGAAGAAATCGTTCGGGCCTGCGAACAATTCTAAGAAGCAAAAGTTAAAAGGAGACTGCTACAATTGTGGCAAGACTAGACATAAATCTATCGATTGTCATGCCCGAAGAACCAAAAGAAGAAAAATCAAGCAAACATGATTGAGAAGAATGAAGAAGAGAAGGAATTGTGTGCAATGTTCTTCGAATGTAGATTGGTGGATTGATTCTTGCGCCACCCGCCATGTCTGCTCCAATAAAGAGATGTTTATCTTATATGCTCCCGCAGGGCCCGAAGAGATGATCTTATGGGAAATTCTGCAACAGCTAAGATTGAAGGCGTTGGGGATATTACTCTCAAAATGACTTTGGGCAAGACATTGACTTTGAAGAATGTTCTTCATGTTCCAGAAAAAAGGAAGAATTTAGTCTCTACCGGACTTTTAGTGAAGAACGGTTTTAAGCGTGTTTAGGTTTCTGACCAAGTCGTTATAAGTAAGAGATATGTATGTGGGGAAAGGTTACCTTACCGAGGGCCTTTTCAAACTTAATATAATTGCTATCAATAATAATAAAGTTGATGTTTCGTCTTACTTACCTGAGTCAAATTCTTTATGGCATGAACGTTTGGGACATGTTAATTATAAAATTTTGCGGAAAATGATCCACTTGTCTCTTCGATTTCACAATCAAAGTGTTCACTAATAGATCTTCTTGTCTCTTCGATTAAATAACATTGCCCATATACTCTTAATTGATATCTAGAAAATATTCAACCAAAATACCTAAATAGTATTCCATTTCAGGTCAAGTTTGACATTTATTCCGTTAGGTTTTTGATAAAAACATTTGTAAAGATTAATGCTTGAATTTTTCGTCAACAGTAGGAGAAGGTTAATTAGCTGTAAAAGTAGTTGAAAATTTTCAAAGAAATGTACCAGCTTTAATTAATTGTTGGACAGGCAACAGTTTCATTTAAGTTTTTTGTTATGTGTCTATTTCTCAATATGATTCTTTTAAAAATAAATTAAAAAAATACACTAGCCATTGTCATTGTCTTGTTCTTTGATATTTCCATCGTTAATTAACTACCCCACGTCTTTTCTCAACGAATATTATACCGGGTATACCTAATCCTAGAAAATTCTTCTTCTAAATATCATACAGATTTAATACGTGTTCACTTTAAAAAAAAAAAAAAGGAATATTCCCAAAAAGAAAAATGGAAGCTCACGCAAATTTTCTTTTTTTGTGGTGTTCGGGCAACATGTGCATTTATCGACTAATGTCACTGAGTATCTATTACTTTCACCAGCATAGGTACCTAAGATAAGATTCTTGTGCGAGTAGTAAACTTTGGCACCTTCGGTAAAGAGTGGATGAGATGAGATGTCTCTATCTTTAAATAGATATTTCAAAATCAAGTCTTCAAATTAGAAAAATTTCTGTTATAAGTATTTTTTCCTTTAATGGACCTTAGGGAATGCGGATCCTAATTAGTCAGACCAGTACATATTAATTGCTGAATGAAATAGTACATGTATTCTTAATTAAAAGTTTCAAATTCGAGCTCTGAAAAGAAAAAAAAAATTATTCTGGTGGTTTAAAAACTTTTCAAAGTAGGATCATTTAATTATTCTTGACTCTTGAATCGCCAATAAGGAAAATTTTCATCTCATAAATAGACATAGTTTGATCAATTCTATAGTATATATTTTTGTTTTTGTTGTCCACCCAGTGCTTTGTATTTGTATTTGTATTTGTATTTGTATTTGTATTGGAACTTCTATTAAATCGAATTTGCGCGCGTAAGAGTCATATAAAGAGAGAAGCGCTTTCTAACAAGATTTTTTCATAAT